>NW_021823104.1:1387629-1437501 GCF_901001165.1 Salmo trutta | reverse complement strand
ACAATTTCAAAGATTTTACTAAGTTACAGTTCATATATGGAAATAATCAATTGAACTCAATGCCTTAGGCCCTAACTACGATTTCACATGCTGGGAATACAGATATGCATCTGTCGTCACAGATACCTTTAAAAAGAAAGGTAGGGGTGTGGATCAGAAAACCAGTCAGTATCTGGTGTGACCACCATTTGCCTCATGCAGCGCGACACATCTCCTTCACATAGAGCTTCAGGCTGTTGATTGGTGGAATGTCGTCCCACTTCCTCTTCAATGGCTGTGTGAAGTTGCTGGATTGGCGGGAACTGGAACATGCTGTCGTACAAGTCGATCAAGAGCATCCGAACACTTTTTCCCCCCCGAGTTCCCAGTTGTTTTGAACTCACTGAAGTCAGAGTTTTCCCGAGTTCCCAGTTGTTTTGAACGCACTGTAGTCGGAGTTTCCCGAGTCCCCAGTTGTTTTGAACGCACTGAAGTCGGAGTTCCCAGTTGTTTTGAACGCACTGAAGTTGGAGTTTCCCCGAGTTCCCAGTTGTTTTGACGCAGCAAAACTACCCCCAATTGAATGAAATAGAATTGAGTGACGTACATATCGTGCGATCGAGGATCGAGCCGTGGACGTCAATAAGAAGCGACGGTGAGCAGGCCTACGAAATCATACACACCAAAAAAAATACTACGCGGGGGAAATAAGGTTTATTGTTTTTTTTGTTAAATAATCCGTTTGATTAAACGCAATGCCGAAAGTAAAGAGGAGCAGGAAACCACCTCCGGATGGCTGGGAGATTGATGAACCGACTTTGGACGAATTAGACCCAAAAAACTGAGAGAAGGTAAAAAATATATATTTTTAAGCTAGCTAATAATGTTAGCCACCTAAGCTAACTAAATCCTCTACACCGACTGTAACAAAACGAGGCTCAGCTAACATCATGTCTACACAAATGTTAACATTTAATGTTTTTGGGATATTCAACCAGTCTCACACTAAGCTATATTACCAAGCTGTTGTATGAATCTGACTTGGATCAGTCCTGTTTTTATTGTGACTAACTAACTTCTCCGTAACCAAACGATGTCTACAACCCCCTTGTCTCGCCTTCAGTTATTTACTAGTATCTGTATGTTTCCTTGTGTCGTATTGTGTGTTATGTTCAGATACCTCGACAATCATAACCAAAAGGTTGAGGCTTTAGATAGGTACGCTTCTAAGTTAACTACACTGAACAAAAATATAAACGCAACAAGTAATTTTTTTTTTTACTGAGTTCATATCAGGAATCCTTCACCCTGCAATACATACATTAGGCCCTAATCTATGGATTTCACATGACTGGGAATACAGATATGCATCTGTTGGTCACAGATACCTTTAAAAAAATATATTGCCAAATTCTCTAAAATGACGGAGGTGGCTTATGGTAGAGGAGATGAACATTCAATTCTCTGGCAACAGCTCTGGTGGACATTACCTGCGTCAGCATGCCAATTGCACGCTGACTGCAGGAATGTTCCTGTTTTGTATTGTATTGATGAAGAGCTGCGATTGTCTCCTTCCAGCCGAGACGGAGCCTCACGCAGGGAAAGCGAAGGTGGAGTCCTGTGGCCGATATTCAGACTGCATCATCAGAGGAGCAGATATATCTTCGACTTGTTCTACAAGAGGAAGGCCATCAGCAAGAGGTATGATAATATTACTGTTACATAAGAGGAAGGCCATCTGCAGAGGACAGACCATCTGTAGAGGTAGATAATAGTCTGTTATCATAGAGGAACACCATCTGTAGAGGTAGACCATCTGTAGTAGGGTAGACCCATTCTGTAGAGTGTAGGACCATCTGTGAGGAAGACCATCTGTAGATGTAGATAATATTACTGTTACATAAGAGGAAGGCCATCCTGCCAGAGGAAGCCACATCTGTAGAGGAAGACCAGTCTGTAGAGGTAGATAATATTTACTGTTACATAAGAGGAAGGCCATCTGTAGAGGAAGACCATCTGTAGAGGAAGACCATCGTGTAGAGGTAAGATAATATTACTGTTACATAAGAGGAAGGCCATCTGTAGAGGTAGATAATATTACTGTTACATAATAGGAAGTGCCATCAGCAGAGGAAGACCATCTGTAGAGGTAGAGTAATATTACTGTTACGTGTGTGTGGTGTGTGTGTGTTGTGTGTGTGTGTGTGTGTGTGTGTGTGTGTGTGTGTGTGTGTGGTGTAGAGCTGGTATGACTACTGTATAAAGGAGAGTTATGCTGATAAGAACCTGATCGCTAAGTGGAAGAAGCAGGGATACGAGAACCTGTGTTGTCTTCGCTGCATCCAGACACGGGACACCAACTTTGGGACCAACTGCATCTGCAGAGTCCCCAAGAGCAAGCTGGAGGTGGTGGGTACTGCAATAATACTACTAAGAGAGTCCCCAAGAGCAAGCTGGAGGTGGTGAGTACTGCAATACTACTATAATACTACTATAGAGTCCCCAAGAGCAAGCTGGAGGTGGTGAGTACTACAATAATACTACTATAATACTACTATAGAGTCCCCAAGAGCAAACTAACGGTGGTGAGTACTGCTATAATACCACTACACTATAATACTACTACACTAACACTACTACACTATAATACTACTGCACTATAATACTACTGCACTATAATACTACTACACTATAATACTACTACACTGTAATACTACTACACTGTAATACATCACTACTGCACTATAATACTACTACACTATAACACATCACTACTACACTATAATAGTACTACACTATAACACATCACTACTACACTATAATACTACTACACTATAATACTACTACACTGTAATACTACTACAACTGTAATACTACTTACACTGTAATACTACTACACTATAATAGTACTACACTATAATACTACTACACTATAATACATCACTACTACACTGTAATACTACTACACTATAACACTACTACACTATAATAGTACTACACTATAATAGTACTACACTATAATACATCACTACTACACTATAATACTACTACACTATAATACTACTACACTATAATACCATATCAATACACTGTAATACTACTACACTATAATACTACTACACTATAATACTACTACACTATAACACTACTACACTATAACACTACTACACTATAATACTACTACACTATAATACTACTACACTATAATACCATATCAATACACTATAATACTACTACACTATAACACTACTACACTATAACACTACTACACTATAATACCATATCAATACACTGCCATTTAATATCTCACACGCCTGAGGTGTGTTCATTAGTGCACACCGAAAATGATGGTTCCTTATTGGACAAATTCACGTTTGTTCCTTCCCATTTCAGTTGCTAGTGGATACCCCCCAGTCTGTTAACCTCTGTCTCTCTGTCTCTCTGTCTCTGTCTCTCTGTCTCTCTCTCTCTCTCTGTCTGTCTCTCTCTCTCTCTCTGTCTCTGTCTCTGTCTCTCTCTCCAGGGGAGGATTATAGAGTGTACCCACTGTGGCTGGCCGAGGGCTGCTCCGTCTGAATTGTCAGGATCGCCTGGCTGTTCTGCTCTGGATCGTCTAGTCTGGCCTAGCTGTTCTGCTCTGGATCGTCTAGTCTGGCCTGGCTGTTTTTCTCTGGATCATCAGTTATTTTCTACGGACATCAGGGCTCGTCTTCTCCACCTGTGTGCTTCATGACCCTGGAGCGGCTAATCTCAGATACACACCTAGTCTCTTCCCCCCCGAGTCTTCTTCCCCCCCCTAGTCTCTCCCCCCCTAGTCGCTCCCCTCCTTCTCTCCCCCCCCCCTAGTCTCTCTCCCCCCCTAGGCTCTTCCCCCCCCTAGTCTCTTCCCCCCCCTAGTCTCTTCCTTCCCCCCCCTAGTCTCTTCCCCCCCCCTATCTCTTCCCCCCCTAGTCTCTTCCCCCCCCTAGTCTCTTCTCTTCTCTCCCCCCCTAGTCTCTTCTTCCCCCTAGTCTCTTCCCCCCCCCCTAGTGCTCTTCCCCCCCCTATCTCTCTACCCCCTAGTCCTTCTCCCCCGAGTCTCTGCTCCTCTCTCCCCCCCTAGTCTCTTTTCTCCCCCCTAGTCTCTTCTCCCCCTAGTCTCTTCTTCTCCCTCTTCTCCACCCCTAGTCTCTTCTTCTCCCCCCCTATCTCTTTCCCCCCACCTAGTCTCTTCCCCCCCCTAGTCGCTGCTCCCCCCTAGTCCTTCCTCCCCCCCTAGGTCCTCTTCTCCCCCCCTTATCCTCTTCTACCCCTTTAGTCTCCCCCACCGCCCCGAGTCTCTTCCCCCCTTGCTCTCTGGGCCCCCCTATGGCTCTCTGGCCCCTACTCCCCGTATAGGGGTGTCTTTGTGATTGGGCAAGGTTATTGTTACCATTCCACGCTGTTTAGTACACGAGTTTGGTCATTATTAAGTGCTATTGTACCTCATTCCCAATGAGGAGGTCTGTGGGACAGGGGAGGGTGGGGATGGGGCTGTTCCACATGCCTACTCTCTACCCCCCCCTACTCCCTGTATAGGTCGGTGGGACAGGGGAGGGTGGGATGGGCTGTTCCACATGCTACTCTCTACCCCCCTTACTCCCCGTATAGGTCTGTGGGACAGGGGAGGGTGGGATGGGGCTGTTCCACATGCTCTACTCTCTACCCCCCCTACTCCCTGTATAGGTCTGTGGGACAGGGGAGGGTGGGATGGGGCTGTTCCACATGCTACTCTCTACCCCCCCTACTCCCTGTATAGGTCTGTGGGACAGGGGAGGGTGGAATGGGGCTGTTCCACATGCTACTCTCTACCCCCCCCTACTCCCTGTATAGGTCTGTGGGACAGGGGAGGGTGGGATGGGCTGTTCCACATGTCATTGTTTTCAACCTGATGATTCTAGTTTTTTATTTGTACCTTTTTTTAAATTATAATTTCCATTAAAACTCTCTTGTTTTAAATAATGCTGTCTTTGTGTGTGTCTATCACGGGTGGGATCTGAACCGGGGTCTCCAACTGGAGAAACAAATGTCTTGACCGTTTAGACCAGGAATACAGTTTGAATGCACACAGCGCGGCTGCTGCCTCATCTGACGGTGAACCAGACACACTGCTGCTGCCTCATCTAACCGTGAACCAGACACACTGCTGCTGCCTCATCTCACCGTGAACCAGACACACTGCTGCTGCCAGTCATCTCAACCGTGAACCAGACACACTGCTGCTGCCTCATCTCACCGTGAACAGACACACTGCTGCTGCCTCATCTGACCGTGAACCAGACACACTGCTGCTGCCTTCATCTAACCGTGAACCAGACACACTGCTGCTGCCTCATCTAACCGTGAACCACACACACAGCTGCTGCCTCAATCTAACCGTGAACCAGACACACGGCACTGCTGCTGCCTCATCTGACCGTGAACCAGACACCTGCTGCTGCCTCATCTCACCGTGAACCAGACACTGCTGCTGCCTCATCTCACCGTGAACCAGACACACTGCTGCTGCCTCATCTAACCGTGAAACCAGACACACGGCTGCTGCCGTCATCTGACCGTGAACCAGACACACGGCTGCTGCCTCATCTGACCGTGAACCAGACACACACTGCTGCTGCCTCATCTCACCGTGAACCAGACACAACGGCACTGCTGCTGCCTCATCTGACCGTGAACCAGACACAACGGCACTGCTGCTGCCTCAATCTGACCGTGAACCAGACACACGGCACTGCTGCTGCCTCATCTGACCGTGAACCAGACACGCGGCTGCTGCCTCATCTGACCGTGAACCAGACACACGGCTGCTGCCTCATCTGACCGTGAACCAGACACACGGCTGCTGCCTCATCTGACCGTGAACCAGACACAACGGCTGCTGCCATCATCTGACCGTGAACCAGACACACGGCTGCTGCCTCATCGTCACACAGTGAACCAGACAACTGCTGCTGCCTCATCTGACCGTGAACCAGACACACGGCTGCTGCCTCATCACCTCTCTGCAGTCAGTCTGAATGAGTTCTGAGACAATGAACCAGACTCTCTTGTCTCTCTAACAACATCTCTACTAGTCTCTAACAACATCTCTACTAGTCTCTAACAACATCTACTAGTCTCTCTAACAACATCTCTACTAGTCTCTCTAACAACATCTCTACTAGTCTCTAACAACATCTCTACTAGTCTCTAACATCTCTACTAGTCTCTCTAACAACATCTCTACTAGTCTCTCTAACAACATCTCTACTAGTCTCTAACAACATCTCTACTAGTCTCTAACATCTCTACTAGTCTCTCTAACAACATCTCTACTAGTCTCTACAACATCTCTACTAGTCTCTCTAACAACATCTCTACTAGTCTCTCTAACAACATCTCTACTAGTCTCTAACAACATCTCTACTAGTCTCTACAACATCTCTACTAGTCCTCTCTAACAACATCTCTACTAGTCTCTCTAACAACATCTCTACTAGTCTCTAACAACATCTATACTAGTCTCTAACAACATCTCTACTAGTCTCTCTAACAACATCTCTACTAGTCTCTCTAAACAACATCTCTACTAGTCTCTCTACAACATCTCTACTAGTCTCTCTAACAACATCTCTACTAGTCTCTCTAACAACATCTCTACTAGTCTCTAACAACATCTCTACTAGTCCTCTAACAACATCTCTACTAGTTCTCTCTAACAACATCTCTACTAGTCTCTAACACATCTCTACTAGTCTCTAACAACATCTCTACTAGTCTCTCTAACAACATCTCTACTAGTCTCTCTAACAACATCTCTACTAGTCTCTCTAACAACATCTCTACTAGTCTCTCTAACAACATCTCTACTAGTCTCTCTAACAACATCTCTACTAGTCTCTCTAACAACATCTCTACTAGTCTCTCTAACAACATCTTCTCGTCTCTCTAACAACATCTCTTCTAGTCTCTAAACAACATCTCTACTAGTCTCTACAACATCTCTACTAGTCTCTAACAACATCTCTACTAGTCCCCTCTAACAACATCTCTTCTAGTCTCTAACAACATCTCTACTAGTCTCTCTAACAACATCTCTACTAGTCTCTAACAACATCTCTACTAGTCTCTCTAACAACATCTCTACTAGTCTCTAACAACATCTCTACTAGTCTCTCTAACAACATCTCTACTAGTCTCTAACAACATCTCTACTAGTCTCTAACAACATCTCTACTAGTCTCTCTAACAACATCTCTACTAGTCCTCTCTAACAAACATCTCTACTAGTCTCTAACAACATCTCTACTAGTCTCTCTAACAACATCTCTACTAGTCTCTCTAACAACATCTCTTCTAGTCTCTCTAACAACATCTCTACTAGTCTCTCTAACAACATCTCTACTAGTCTCTAACAACATCTCTACTAGTCTCTCTAACAACATCTCTACTAGTCTAAGGTACTATAACTGATCCTATTGGTCTGTTATGACTGTCTGTCTTTGACAGGGTGGGACCTAAGGTACTACAACTGATCCTATTGGTCTGTCATGACTGTCTGTCTTTGACAGGTTGGGACCTAAGGTACTATAACTGATCCTATTGGTCTGTTATGACTGTCTGTCTTTGACAGGGTGGGACCTAAGGTACTATAACTGATCCTATTGGTCTGTCATGACTGTCCTGTCTTTGACTGGGTGGGACCTAAGGTACTATAACTGATCCTATTGGTCTGTCATGACTGTCTGTCTTTGACAGGGTGGGACCTAAGGTACTATAACTGATCCTATTGGTCTGTTATGACTGTCTGTCTTTGACAGGGTGGGACCTAAGGTACTATAACTGATCCTATTGGTCTGTCATGACTGTCTGTCTTTGACAGGGTGGGACCTAAGGTACTATAACTGATCCTATTGGTCTGTAATCATGTCACTATAACAATTTAAATGCTATTCTGAATGTACCATTTTATATCATAATAACAATTTCATAATTCAACTATTTATAGGCTCTTTAATCAATATATTGTACAGAAAGAATCAGTTATCATATCACAGTATTGTTGAATTCAACTATTTATAGGCTCTTTAATCAATATATTGTACAGAAAGAGTAAGTTATTATACCACAGTATTGTTGAATTCAATTATTTATAGGCTCTTTAATCAATATATTGTACAGAAAGAATAAGTTATTTTACCACAGTATTGTTGAATTAAACTAACGGTATTATTTCATCCCTGGGTGTTGTGATCACCGTCTATCAGTTTCATTGGACGTTTGTGTTGTGTGTTTTTATTGGCTAACAGCGAGGAAAAGGGTTGTGGACGTCACGTCTCTCTGTACACTGATTGGTTTGTAGGTTTGGCGGACTTTGTCTTCCTGGTAAAGTGAGTTTGCATGTTTAGTGGAGCTTTCCGACAGGTGACAGCTGCACAGCCTGGCGACCTGGTGGGTACCCAGATAAATCACTCTTTATTCAACGTTAGATAGCTTATATTTATGATTTTAATAGCTTGGTTAGCGTGTGGTTTTTAGGGGTGAAGTTTTTTCACTTTTGCTAGCTAAGAAACTCATAGCTAAGTTAGCTAGATATACAATGTGTAACGTGTAACTTTTCCTTGACTATGTGAAAGTCCTATTTTTTTTAAAAATGTGTTTCTTTTATGATGCATTAATTCAACATTTTCAATTTAGTCAAATCAGCTGTAAATATCGTAAATGTAGTGAAACAGCGAGACCTCGTGTCACCAGACAGCTGAACCTGCTGGCTGACTGGAGGGTCAGTGCTATACGGGATCCTTGGGACGGTCCCCCCCCCCCCCCCCCCCCCCCCCCCCCTAATTGTTGTCATATGGTTTTCTTCACTGCATTAGCAGGCATAAGGACCATGTTTATAATCATTAGTGTTCAGCGTTGCCACTGTCCTCTCTCATCATTTGTTATTTGTTTTATGCATAAAGGGCAGTGAAATGTACTGATATTTATGGAAAATACAGACTTTCTCATTTGGGTCCCAGGCTGAAAAAGTTTTAAGAACCCCTTGCTTTAATCAAATCAAATCAAATGTATTTATATAGCCCTTCTTACATCAGCTGATATCACAAAGTGCTGTACAGAAACCCAGCCTAAAACCCCCCAAACAGCAAGCAATGCAGGTGTAGAAGCACAGTGGCTAGGAAAAAACTCCCTAGAAAGGCCAGAACCTAGGAAGAACCCTAGAGAGGAACCAGGCTATGAGGGGTGGCTAGGAAAAACTCCCCTAGAAAGGCCAGAACCTAGGAAGAAACCTAGAGAGGAACCAGGCTATGAGGGGTGGCTAGGAAAAACTCCCCTAGAAAGGCCAGAACCTAGGAAGAAACCTAGAGAGGAACCAGGCTATGAGGGGTGGCTAGGAAAAACTCCCTAGAAAGGCCAGAACCTAGGAAGAAACCTAGAGAGGAACCAGGCTATGAGGGGTGGCCAGTCCTCTTCTCCCTAGAAAGGCCAGAACCTACACGCTAAACACAGAATGGGTGACTTCATCTCTCTCGGTCAGTGAGCTGACGGCGGCTGGTCTCTGTAACACAGAATGGGTGACTTCATCTCTCTCGGTCAGTGAGCTGACGGTGGCTGGCCTCTGTAATTTGTCTCCTACATAGTGCCCTATTTCCACTAGCGTCGTACCAAATGGCACCCTATTCCCTATATAGTGCCCTATTTCCACTAGGGTCGTACCAACTGGTGCCCTATTTCCACTAGGGTCGTACCAACTGGCACCCTATTCCCTACATAGTGCACTACTTCTACCAGGACCGTAGGGTTCTGGTTCTGATCAGTCCACTACTTCCACCAGGACCATAGGGTTCTGGTTCTGATCCGTGTAGGAATAGTGCGCCATTTTGTTTGTTGATGTAGGTCATGGGAACCCACACATGACTCAGCAGTTCCATCAATCAGCTGTCTAGACAGTTATCTATCTAGTTAATAATTGTTGTCAAGAAGCCTGGATAGTTATGTTGTTGTAACTGCGTAGTTCTAGTCTAACAGGGTAGTTTCCTGAGCTCTTATCAAGTCCCTGTGGTCAAACGTTAACCACAGGACAGGACCAGAGCTCTTTATGGACCAGAACCTGGACAGGACAGGACCAGAGCTCTTTATGGACCAGAGCCTGGACAGGACAGGACCAGAGCTCTTTATTGACCAGAGCCTGGACAGGACAGGACCAGACCAGAGCTCTTTATGGACCAGAACCTGGACAGGACAGGACCAGAGCTCTTTATGGACCAGAACCTGGACAGGACAGGACCAGAGGTCTTTATGGACCAGAGCCTGGACAGGACAGGACCAGAGCTCTTTATGGACCAGATTACCAGATAACCTGACTAAATATAGTCCTGTTGGTTTAAACATGGCTGTTCCAGTGATAACCTGACTAAATATAGTCCTGTTGGTTTAAACGTGGCTGTTCCAGTGGTAACCTGACTAAATATAGTCCTGTTGATTTAAACGTGGCTGTTCCAGTGATACCTGACTAAATATAGTCCTGTTGGTTTAAACATGGCTGTTCCAGTGATAACCTGACTAAATATAGTCCTGTTGGTTTAAACGTGGCTGTTCCAGTGATAACCTGACTGGCATCGTGTAACTGACTGTGTGTGTGTGTGTGTGTGTGTGTGTGTGTAGATCAGCACCAGTCATCATGTCTCATAGCAACGGTACCAGTCACCATGTCAGTCAGGACGTGTGGGAATCTCACAACAAGATGATGCAGGAACCCCTCCGCTCCAACGACCCTGAGGTACGTCACACGTGTGTGTGTTTGTGTGTGTATTATAATGAAACGCTGTATTGTGTAGGTGTGTTATAATGAAGCGGTGTATTGTGTGTGTGTATTATAATGAAACGGTGTATTGTGTAGGTGTGTGTATTATAATGAAACGGTGTATTGTGTAGGTGTGTATTATAATGAAACGGTGTATTGTGTAGGTGTGTATTATAATGAAACGGTGTATTGTGTAGGTGTGTGTGTATTATAATGAAACGGTGTATTGTGTAGGTGTTTGTATTATAATGAAACGGTGTATTGTGTAGGTGTATTATAATGAAACGGTGTATTGTGTAGGTGTATTATAATGAAATGGTGTATTGTGTAGGTGTATTATAATGAAACGGTGTATTGTGTAGGTGTATTATAATGAAACGGTGTATTTTGTAGGTGTGTATTATAATGAAACGGTGTATTGTGTGTGTGTGTGTGTATTATAATGAAACGGTGTATTGTATTATAATGAAACGGTGTATTGTGTAGGTGTGTATTATAATGAAACGGTGTATTGTGTAGGTGTGTATTATAATGAAACGGTGTATTGTGTGGGTGTGTATTATAATGAAACGGTGTATTGTGTGGGTGTGTATTATAATGAAACGGTGTATTGTGTAGGTGTATTATAATGAAACGGTGTATTGTGTAGGTGTATTATAATGAAACGGTGTATTGTGTGTGTGTGTATTATAATGAAACGGTGTATTGTGTGTGTGTGTATTATAATGAAACGGTGTATTGTGTGTGTGTGTGTGTATTATAATGAAACGGTGTATTGTGTGTGTGTGTGTGTGTATTATAATGAAACGGTGTATTGTGTAGGTGTGTGTGTGTATTATAATGAAACAGTGTATTGTGTAGGTGTGTGTGTATTATAATGAAACAGTGTATTGTGTAGGTGTGTGTGTATTATAATGAAACGGTGTATTGTGTAGGTGTGTGTGTATTATAATGAAACGGTGTATTGTGTAGGTGTGTGTATTATAATGAAACGGTGTATTGTGTAGGTGTGTGTATTATAATGAAACGGTGTATTGTGTAGGTGTGTATTATAATGAAACGGTGTATTGTGTAGGTGTGTATTATAATGAAACGGTGTATTGTGTAGGTGTGTATTATAATGAAACGGTGTATTGTGTAGGTGTATTATAATGAAACGGTGTATTGTGTAGGTGTGTGTATTATAATGAAACGGTGTATTGTGTAGGTGTGTGTATTATAATGAAACGGTGTATTGTGTAGGTGTGTATTATAATGAAACGGTGTATTGTGTAGGTGTGTATTATAATGAAACGGTGTATTGTGTAGGTGTGTATTATAATGAAACGGTGTATTGTGTAGGTGTATTATAATGAAACGGTGTATTGTGTAGGTGTGTGTGTGTATTATAATGAAACGGTGTATTGTGTAGGTGTGTGTGTGTGTATTATAATGAAACGGTGTATTGTGTAGGTGTGTGTGTGTATTATAATGAAACGGTGTATTGTGTAGGTGTGTATTATAATGAAACGGTGTATTGTGTAGGTGTGTATTATAATGAAACGGTGTATTGTGTAGGTGTGTATTATAATGAAACGGTGTATTGTGTAGGTGTGTGTGTATTATAATGAAACGGTGTATTGTGTAGGTGTGTGTGTATTATAATGAAACGGTGTATTGTGTAGGTGTTTGTATTATAATGAAACGGTGTATTGTGTAGGTGTATTATAATGAAACGGTGTATTGTGTAGGTGTATTATAATGAAACGGTGTATTGTGTAGGTGTATTATAATGAAACGGTGTATTTTGTAGGTGTGTGTATTATAATGAAACGGTGTATTGTGTGTGTGTGTGTGTATTATAATGAAACGGTGTATTGTGTAGGTGTGTGTGTGTATTATTATGAAACGGTGTATTGTGTAGGTGTGTGTGTATTATAATGAAACGGTGTATTGTGTAGGTGTGTGTGTATTATAATGAAACGGTGTATTGTGTAGGTGTGTGTGTATTATAATGAAACGGTGTATTGTGTAGGTGTGTATTATAATGAAACGGTGTATTGTGTGTGTGTGTGTATTATAATGAAACGGTGTATGTGTGTGTGTGTGGTGGTAATTATAATGAAACGGTGTATTGTGTGTGTGTGTGTGTATTATAATGAAACGGTGTATTGTGTAGGTGTGTGTGTGTATTATAATGAAACAGTGTATTGTGTAGGTGTGTGTGTATTATAATGAAACGGTGTATTGTGTAGGTGTGTGTGTATTATAATGAAACGGTGTATTGTGTAGGTGTGTGTGTATTATAATGAAACAGGTGTATTGTGTAGGTGTGTGTGTATTATAATGAAACGGTGTATTGTGTAGGTGTGTGTGTATTATAATGAAACGGTGTATTGTGTAGGTGTGTGTGTATTATAATGAAACGGTGTATTGTGTAGGTGTGTGTGTATTATAATGAAACGGTGTATTGTGTAGGTGTGTGTGTATTATAATGAAACGGTGTATTGTGTAGGTGTGTGTATTATAATGAAACGGTGTATTGTGTAGGTGTGTGTATTATAATGAAACGGTGTATTGTGTAGGTGTGTATTATAATGAAACGGTGTATTGTGTAGGTGTGTATTATAATGAAACGGTGTATTGTGTAGGTGTGTATTATAATGAAACGGTGTATTGTGTAGGTGTGTATTATAATGAAACGGTGTATTGTGTAGGTGTATTATAATGAAACGGTGTATTGTGTAGGTGTGTGTGTGTATTATAATGAAACGGTGTATTGTGTAGGTGTGTGTGTGTGTGTATTATAATGAAACGGTGTATTGTGTAGGTGTGTGTGTGTGTGTATTATAATGAAACGGTGTATTGTGTAGGTGTGTATTATAATGAAACGGTGTATTGTGTAGGTGTGTATTATAATGAAACGGTGTATTGTGTAGGTGTGTGTGTATTATAATGAAACGGTGTATTGTGTAGGTGTTTGTATTATAATGAAACGGTGTATTGTGTAGGTGTGTATTATAATGAAACTGTGTATTGTGTAGGTGTGTATTATAATGAAACGGTGTATTGTGTAGGTGTGTGTGTGTATTATAATGAAACGGTGTATTGTGTAGGTGTGTGTGTATTATAATGAAACGGTGTATTGTGTAGGTGTTTGTATTATAATGAAACGGTGTATTGTGTAGGTGTATTATAATGAAATGGTGTATTGTGTAGGTGTATTATAATGAAACGGTGTATTGTGTAGGTGTATTATAATGAAACGGTGTATTTTGTAGGTGTGTGTATTATAATGAAACGGTGTATTGTGTGTGTGTGTGTGTATTATAATGAAACGGTGTATTGTGTAGGTGTGTGTGTGTGTGTATTATTATGAAACGGTGTATTGTGTAGGTGTGTGTGTATTATAATGAAACGGTGTATTGTGTAGGTGTGTGTGTATTATAATGAAACGGTGTATTGTGTAGGTGTGTGTATTATAATGAAACGGTGTATTGTGTAGGTGTGTATTATAATGAAACGGTGTATTGTGTAGGTGTGTATTATAATGAAACGGTGTATTGTGTAGGTGTGTGTATTATAATGAAACGGTGTATTGTGTAGGTGTGTGTATTATAATGAAACGGTGTATTGTGTAGGTGTGTGTATTATAATGAAACGGTGTATTGTGTAGGTGTGTGTATTATAATGAAACGGTGTATTGTGTAGGTGTGTGTATTATAATGAAACGGTGTATTGTGTAGGTGTGTATTATAATGAAACGGTGTATTGTGTAGGTGTGTGTATTATAATGAAACGGTGTATTGTGTAGGTGTATTATAATGAAACGGTGTATTGTGTAGGTGTATTATAATGAAACGGTGTATTGTGTGTGTGTGTGTATTATAATGAAACGGTGTATTGTGTGTGTGTGTGTGTATTATAATGAAACGGTGTATTGTGTAGGTGTGTGTGTGTGTGTATTATAATGAAACGGTGTATTGTGTAGGTGTGTGTGTGTGTGTATTATAATGAAACGGTGTATTGTGTAGGTGTGTGTGTGTGTGTATTATAATGAAACGGTGTATTGTGTAGGTGTGTGTGTGTGTATTATAATGAAACGGTGTATTGTGTAGGTGTGTGTGTGTGTATTATAATGAAACGGTGTATTGTGTAGGTGTGTATTATAATGAAACGGTGTATTGTGTAGGTGTGTATTATAATGAAACGGTGTATTGTGTAGGTGTATTATAATGAAACGGTGTATTGTGTGTGTGTGTGTATTATAATGAAACGGTGTATTGTGTAGGTGTGTGTGTGTATTATAATGAAACGGTGTATTGTGTAGGTGTGTGTGTGTGTATTATAATGAAACGGTGTATTGTGTAGGTGTGTATTATAATGAAACGGTGTATTGTGTAGGTGTGTATTATAATGAAACGGTGTATTGTGTAGGTGTAGTATAATGAAACGGTGTATTGTGTAGGTGTGTAGTATAATGAAACGGTGTATTGTGTAGGTGTGTAGTATAATGAAACGGTGTATTGTGTAGGTGTGTAGTATAATGAAACGGTGTATTGTGTAGGGGTGTGTATTATAATGAAACGGTGTATTGTGTAGGTGTGTGTATTATAATGAAACGGTGTATTGTGTGTGTGTGTGTGTGTGTATTATAATGAAACGGTGTATTGTGTAGGTGTATTATAATGAAACGGTGTATTGTGTAGGTGTGTAGTATAATGAAACGGTGTATTGTGTAGGGGTGTGTATTATAATGAAACGGTGTATTGTGTAGGTGTGTGTATTATAATGAAACGGTGTATTGTGTGTGTGTGTGTGTATTATAATGAAACGGTGTATTGTGTAGGTGTATTATAATGAAACGGTGTATTGTGTAGGGGTGTGTATTATAATGAAACGGTGTATTGTGTAGGTGTGTGTATTATAATGAAACGGTGTATTGTGTAGGTGTGTATTATAATGAAACGGTGTATTGTGTAGGTGTGTATTATAATGAAACGGTGTATTGTGTAGGTGTATTATAATGAAACGGTGTATTGTGTGTGTGTGTGTATTATAATGAAACGGTGTATTGTGTAGGTGTGTGTGTGTATTATAATGAAACGGTGTATTGTGTAGGTGTGTGTATTATAATGAAACGGTGTATTGTGTAGGTGTGTATTATAATGAAACGGTGTATTGTGTAGGTGTGTGTATTATAATGAAACGGTGTATTGTGTAGGTGTAGTATAATGAAACGGTGTATTGTGTAGGTGTGTGTATTATAATGAAACGGTGTATTGTGTAGGTGTGTATTATAATGAAACGG
Organism: Salmo trutta; assembly: GCF_901001165.1. Classification (NCBI taxonomy): domain Eukaryota; kingdom Metazoa; phylum Chordata; class Actinopteri; order Salmoniformes; family Salmonidae; genus Salmo; species Salmo trutta. The sequence continues at coordinate 1,421,431 of NW_021823104.1, read as the reverse complement.
TGTATTGTGTAGGGGTGTGTATTATAATGAAATGGTGTATTGTGTAGGTGTGTGTATTATAATGAAACGGTGTATTGTGTGTGTGTGTGTGTGCGTATTATAATGAAACGGTGTATTGTGTAGGTGTATTATAATGAAACGGTGTATTGTGTAGGGGTGTGTATTATAATGAAATGGTGTATTGTGTAGGTGTGTGTATTATAATGAAACGGTGTATTGTGTAGGTGTGTGTGTGTGTATTATAATGAAACGGTGTATTGTGCTAGGTGTTCTCCATCATCAAGCGAGAGAAGCATCGTCAGACCTTTGGCCTGGAGCTGATTGCATCAGAGAACTTCACCTCCAGAGCCGTTCTAGAAGCCCTGGGGTCCTGTATGAACAACAAGTACTCAGAGGGGTATCCTGGACAGCGGTGGGTACTATGAACCTTTATGAATCTTTATTTAAACAGGGAGTCACTCAGAGGGGTATCCTGGACAGCGGTGGGTACTATGAACCTTTATGAACCTTTATTTAAACAGGGAGTCACTCAGAGGGGTATCCTGGACAGCGGTGGGTACTATGAACCTTTATGAATCTTAATTAACCTTTATTTAAACAGGGAGTCACTCAGAGGGGTATCCTGGACAGAGGTGGGTACTATGAACCTTTATGAACCTGTTTGAACCTTTATTTAACTAAACAAGTCAGTTAAGAACAAATTCTTATTCACAATGACGGCCTACCGGGGAACAGTGGGTTTAACTGCCTTGTTCAGGAGCAGAACGACCAATTTTTTTCCCCTGTCAGCTCGGGGATTCAATGAGTTACACCTTTCCCTTACTGGCCCAACGCTCTAACCGATAGGCTAACTGCTGGTTACTGGCCCAACGCTCTAACCGATAGGCTAACTGCTGGTTACTGGCCCAACACTCTAACCGATAGGCTAACTGCTGGTTACTGGCCCAACACTCTAACCGATAGGCTACCTGCTGGTTACTGGCCCAACGCTCTAACCACTAGGCTACCTGCTGGTTACTGGCCCAACGCTCTAACCACTAGGCTACCCTGCTGGTTACTGGCCCAACACTCTAACCGATAGGCTACCTGCTGGTTACTGGCCCAACGCTCTAACCACTAGGCTACCTGCTGGTTACTGGCCCAACGCTCTAACCACTAGGCTACCCTGCTGGTTACTGGCCCAACACTCTAACCGATAGGCTACCTGCTGCTTACTGGCCCAACGCTCTAACCACTAGGCTACCTGCTGGTTACTGGCCCAACGCTCTAACCACTAGGCTACCTGCTGGTTACTGGGCCAACGCTCTAACCGATAGGCTACCTGCTGGTTACTGGCCCAACGCTCTAACCGATAGGCTACCTGCTGGTTACTGGCCCAACGCTCTAACCGATAGGCTACCTGCTGGTTACTGGCCCAACGCTCTAACCGATAGGCTACCTGCTGGTTACTGGCCCAACGCTCTAACCGATAGGCTACCTGCTGGTTACTGGCCCAACGCTCTAACCGATAGGCTACCTGCTGGTTACTGGCCCAACGCTCTAACCGATAGGCTACCTGCTGGTTACTGGCCCAACGCTCTAACCGATAGGCTACCTGCTGGTTACTGGCCCAACGCTCTAACCGATAGGCTACCTGCTGGTTACTGGCCCAACGCTCTAACCGATAGATTACCTGCTGGTTACTGGCCCAACGCTCTAACCGATAGATTACCTGCTGGTTACTGGCCCAACGCTCTAACCGATAGGCTACCTGCTGCCCTAAACAACATTTAAATATATTTAAGAAAAGCATTCGCATTCTGTAACAAAAGTCTTCAATTAATAATTATAAAATGCCTGGAAGGAATCAGAATATCTAACTGCAAGGAATTCTGAATATTGTTCTACACACCAGGGACAACGATAACTAAACGCAGATTTACCCCAATTATGTGTTTTTAAAACTGGTGGTGGGGGGAGAGAGAGAAATGGAGAGAGAAGGGTGGGAGAGAGAGAAGGGGGGAGAGAAAAGGGGAGAGAGCGAGTGAAAAAGAGGGGAGGGAGAGAAATAATTGGTTTGGTTGTGGAGACCAAAGACCTCTCCAGGGTTATCTATCCCTGAGAGAATGGGGTTGGTTGTAGAGACCTCTCCAGGGTTATCTATCCCTGAGAGAATGGGTTTGGTTATCTATCCCTGAGAGAGAATGGGGTTGGTTGTGGAGACCTCTCCAGGGTTATCTATCCCTGAGAGAGAATGGGTTTGGTTGTGGAGACCTCTCCAGGGTTATCTATCCCTGAGAGAATGGGGTTGGTTGTGGAGACCTCTCCAGGGTTATCTATCCCTGAGAGAGAATGGGTTTGGTTGTGGAGACCTCTCCAGGGTTATCTATCCCTGAGAGAGAATGGGGTTGGTTGTGGAGACCTCTCCAGGGTTATCTATCCCTGAGAGAGAATGGGGTTGGTTGTGGAGACCTCTCCAGGGTTATCTATCCCTGAGAGAATGGGTTTGGTTGTGGAGACCTCTCCAGGGTTATCTATCCCTGAGAGAGAATGGGGTTGGTTGTGGAGACCTCTCCAGGGTTATCTATCCCTGAGAGAGAATGGGTTTGGTTGTGGAGACCTCTCCAGGGTTATCTATCCCTGAGAGAATGGGTTTGGTTGTGGAGACCTCTCCAGGGTTATCTATCCCTGAGAGAGAATGGGTTTGGTTGTGGAGACCTCTCCAGGGTTATCTATCCCTGAGAGAGAATGGGGTTGGTTGTGGAGACCTCTCCAGGGTTATCTATCCCTGAGAGAATGGGGTTGGTTGTGGAGACCTCTCCAGGGTTATCTATCCCTGAGAGAGAATGGGTTTGGTTATCTATCCCTGAGAGAATGGGGTTGGTTGTGGAGACCTCTCCAGGGTTATCTATCCCTGAGAGAATGGGTTTGGTTGTGGAGACCTCTCCAGGGTTATCTATCCCTGAGAGAATGGGTTTGGTTGTGGAGACCTCTCCAGGGTTATCTATCCCTGAGAGAATGGGTTTGGTTGTGGAGACCTCTCCAGGGTTATCTATCCCTGAGAGAGAATGGGGTTGGTTGTGGAGACCTCTCCAGGGTTATCTATCCCTGAGAGAATGGGGTTGGTTGTGGAGACCTCTCCAGGGTTATCTATCCCTGAGAGAATGTGTTTGGTAATTTGTAGGTCTGATATAAATCAGTGGTGTACAGAGGAAGTTACTGACAGTCGGCTTTGTTAATAAATTAGAGAGAGAGAGAGCATCTCCCTTCTTAGAGCCGTCCAGGAGTCTACCAACCTGTCATCAAGGATACTTTGAAGAAACTCAAATATAAAATATATTTTGATTTTAACAGTTTTTTTTGCTTTGTTTACTACATGATTCCATTGTTTTGATGTCTTCACTAATATTCTACGATGTAGAAATTAGTAAAAAATAAAGAAAAACCCTTGAATGAGGAGGTGTTATAAAACTTTAGACTGGTACTGTGTGTGTATATATACACACACACACACACACACACACACACACACACACACACACACACACACACACACATACATCCTGGACAGAGACACAACATGCAGACATAAACACAGAGAAACACAGACCCCCACAAACAGCTGAAGGAAGTGTGTGTGTGTGTGTGTGTGTGTGTGTGTGTGTGTAGGTACTACGGGGGAACAGAACATGTGGATGAGTTGGAGCGTGTGTGTCAGAGGAGAGCTCTGGAGGTCTACGGACTGGAGGCTGACAGGTGGGGGGTTAACGTGCAGCCCTACTCAGGTAATACACACACACACACACACACACACACACACACACACACACACACACACACACACACACACACACACACACACACACACACACACACACACACTACACACTACACAGAGAGACACACACACACACTACACACACACTAACTTGGTGGAACCAGGCCATCTCAGTACATCTCTGTAGGGTCTAACTTGGCTGTGTGTTTATAGGTTCCCCTGCTAACTTGGCTGTGTGTTTATAGGTTCCCCTGCTAACTTGGCTGTGTGTTTATAGGTTCCCCTGCTAACTTGGCTGTGTGTTTGTAGGTTCCCCTGCTAACTTGGCTGTGTGTTTATAGGTTCCCCTGCTAACTTGGCTGTGTGTTTGTAGGTTCCCCTGCTAACTTGGCTGTGTGTTTGTAGGTTCCCCTGCTAACTTGGCTGTGTGTTTATAGGCTCCCCTGCTAACTCGGCTGTGTGTTTATAGGCTCCCCTGCTAACTCGGCTGTGTGTTTATAGGCTCCCCTGCTAACTTGGCTGTGTGTTTATAGGTTCCCCTGCTAACTTGGCTGTGTGTTTATAGGCTCCCCTGCTAACTTGGCTGTGTGTTTATAGGCTCCCCTGCTAACTTGGCTGTGTGTTTATAGGTTCCCCTGCTAACTTGGCTGTGTGTTTATAGGTTCCCCTGCTAACTTGGCTGTGTGTTTGTAGGTTCCCCTGCTAACTTGGCTGTGTGTTTATAGGTTCCCCTGCTAACTTGGCTGTGTGTTTGTAGGTTCCCCTGCTAACTTGGCTGTGTGTTTGTAGGTTCCCCTGCTAACTTGGCTGTGTGTTTATAGGCTCCCCTGCTAACTCGGCTGTGTGTTTATAGGCTCCCCTGCTAACTCGGCTGTGTGTTTATAGGCTCCCCTGCTAACTTGGCTGTGTGTTTATAGGTTCCCCTGCTAACTTGGCTGTGTGTTTATAGGTTCCCCTGCTAACTTGGCTGTGTGTTTATAGGCTCCCCTGCTAACTTGGCTGTGTGTTTATAGGCTCCCCTGCTAACTTGGCTGTGTGTTTATAGGTTCCCCTGCTAACTTGGCTGTGTGTTTATAGGTTCCCCTGCTAACTTGGCTGTGTGTTTATAGGTTCCCCTGCTAACTTGGCTATGTGTTTATAGGTTCCCCTGCTAACTTGGCTGTGTGTTTATAGGTTCCCCTGCTAACTTCGCTGTGTACACGGCCATCGTGGAGCCTCATGGGAGGATCATGGGTCTGGACCTCCCTGATGGAGGTCACCTGACGCACGGTTTCATGACGGACAAGAAGAAGATCTCTGCCACGTCCATCTTCTTCGAGTCCATGCCCTACAAGGTAAACAACAACACCACCACCTCCAACAACACACTGAGACACAACAACACCACGCGGGGGAGGGAGGGAGGGGGGGGAGGGAGGGAGGGAGGGAGGGAGAGAGGGAGAGAGGGAGGGAGGGAGGGAGAAAAAGGACTCATTTTATTGGTTAGAACGTAAGTCAGGTTTCTGGGTCGAGAGCTTCACGTTCCTTGGTGTCCAAATCACTGATGACTTAAAGTTCCCCAAGTATTCCTTTACATCCCCAAGTATCCCTTTAAATCCCCAAGTATTCCTTTACATCCCCAAGTATCCCTTTAAATCCCCAAGTATTCCCTTTAAATCCCCAAGTATTCCCTTTAAATCCCCAAGTATCCCTTTAAATCCCCAAGTATCCCTTTAAATCCCCAAGTATCCCTTTAAATCCCCAAGTATTCCTTTAAATCCCCAAGTATTCCCTTTAAAGACATTGATTTCTCAATGCCAGAAACGTATATAATAGTAACTTACAGCGCCCCAAGAAAACATTCCCAAATCTACAAACTTTTAAATCAATTCTTATAAAAGTTTCAGAGTTTCAGAGATCATGTGACCAAGCTAACCAGACGTAAACATGTCCACCGTGTTGGTATTTAACAGCTGACGCTGTCGTAGGTCGTACCAGCCTCTGGGAAAGAGTCATTTTTAAAAGGTGTTTGTGTTGGCGTTGCGTTAATTCGGTCGTTCTGTGGCTCTTGGGGGAGGGGGGGAGATTTCCTATACAGCGTTCCCCGAGCGCTGCCTAAACTGAAATGCGACGCTTCGGGCTACGGATCGCGTTTCGGAGAAGCGCCCCGGAGCCATGCTTTTTTTTTGGACTGGGTTAATTTTGGTCCGTGGGAAGTGTATTTCTGGATCGTAGGATCAATGTGGTCACAGTGGTTTCTTGTTGAAGAGGCAGCAGATAACGTTAGAGCTTTCTAGAGCGTCCAGGAGCTTTCTAGAGCTTTCTACAGCTTTCTAAAGCTTTCTAAAGCTTTCTAGGGCTTTCTAAAGCTTTCTAGAGCTTTCTAGAGCTTTCTACAGCCTTCTACAGCCTTTTAGAGCTTTCTCTCTTTCTCCATTTCTGAATTGGGGCAGTTTTCTTTCTAGCTGACAAAACCCCCCCCCCCCCCCCCCCCCCCCACTATGTAGACAGAAGTATGTGGACGACCCTTTTCCAAATGAGTGGATTTGGCTGTTTTCAGCCACATCCGTTACTGACAAGTGTATAAAATCATGGACTCTACAAGATGCCGAAAAGCGTCCAATCCCCCCGGGGATGCTGGTCCACTGTGGCAATATATACATAACAATAATAACTGAAGACAGTTTTATCTAAAGCGACGTGCGTTCATACGGATGGGTGCTCCCAGCGGGAATCAAACCCACTATCCTGCCGTTGCAAGAGCCTTGCGTTACAAACTGAACCCACAACCAGTGTCGTCAATCTGTGTTGAATCAGGTGAATCCAGAGACCGGCCTCATCGACTACGACCGACTGGAGGAGAACGCTCAGCTGTTCCACCCTAGAATGATCATCGCAGGTACCACACACACACACACCACACACCATACACACACCATACATACACACACACACACACACACACCATACACACACACACCATACACACACACACACACACCATACACACACACACACACACACACACCATACATACACACACACACACCATACATACACACACACACACACACCATACACACACACACACACCATACATACATACATACATACACACACACACACCATACATACACACACACACACACACACACACACACACACACACACACACACACACACACACACACACACACACTTTTGGGCCTGGTTTCCCAGACACAGAATCTCCTCCTGTTGACAGTTTCATTGTATATTTTGGGCCTGGTTTCCCAGACACAGAATCTCTTTTTAAACTACAAAACATTAGAAAATACATAATTTCCACAGGTGCTGAAGACGAGGTTTGAAAGATGAAACCGTTTCCTGTCCGTTACTTCCGTTTCCTGTTGATCGTTCCGTCTTCTCTCCAGGAACCAGCTGTTATTCCCGTAACCTTGACTACGCTCGGCTGCGTCGCATCGCTGACGAGAACGGCGCTTTCCTGTTGGCCGACATGGCGCACATCAGCGGACTGGTGGCGGCCGGGGTCGTCCCGTCCCCGTTCGAGTACTGCGACGTGGTCTCCACGACGACACACAAGACACTGCGGGGCTGTCGCTCTGGGGTCATCTTCTACAGAAAGGGTACGGAGAGGGAGTCTTTCTCTCTCTGTCTCTCTCTGTCTCTCTCTGTCTCTCTCTGTCTCTCTCTGTCTCTCTCTGTCTCTCTCTCTGTCTCTCTCTCTGTCTCTCTCTCTGTCTCTCTCTGTGTCTCTGTGTCTCTCTCTCTCTGTCTCTCTCTGTCTCTCTGTCTCTCTGTCTCTCTCTGTCTCTCTCTGTCTCTCTCTGTCTCTCTCTGTCTCTGTGTGTGTATCATGCTGGTCTCTCTCTCCCTGTCCTCCAGGAATACGTAGTGTGGACCCTAAGGGAAAGGAGACTCTGTATAATCTGGAGTCTCTCATCAACCAGGCAGTGTTCCCAGGACTACAGGGAGGACCCCACAACCACGCCATCGCAGGTACAGGCACTGCTCTGGACACCTATATTGGCTTTATATACAGGCACCTGCACAGACATCTCCCAGGTGGATATTAACTAGGACACCTCACAGCCACACTATGAGAGGTAAAGTAGCCAGGACACCACACTATGACAGGTAAAGTAGCCAGGTCACCTCACTATGACAGGTAAAGTAGCCAGGACACCACACTATGACAGGTAAAGTAGCCAGGACACCACACTATGACAGGTAAAGTAGCCAGGACACCACACTATGACAGGTAAAGTAGCCAGGACACCACACTATGACAGGTAAAGTAGCCAGGTCACCTCACTATGACAGGTAAAGTAGCCAGGACACCACACTATGACAGGTAAAGTAGCCAGGACACCTCACTATGACAGGTAAAGTAGCCAGGACACCTCACTATGACAGGTAAAGTAGCCAGGACACCACACTATGACAGGTAAAGTAGCCAGGACACCTCACTATGACAGGTAAAGTAGCCAGGACACCTCACAATGACAGGTAAAGTAGCCAGGACACCACACTATGACAGGTAAAGTAGCCAGGACACCTCACTATGACAGGTAAAGTAGCCAGGTCACCACACTATGACAGGTAAAGTAGCCAGGACACCTCACTATGACAGGTAAAGTAGCCAGGACACCTCACTATGACAGGTAAAGTAGCCAGGACACCTCACTATGACAGGTAAAGTAGCCAGGTCACCTCACTATGACAGGTAAAGTAGCCAGTACACCTCACTATGACAGGTAAAGTAGCCAGGTCACCACACTATGACAGGTAAAGTAGCCAGGACACCTCACTATGACAGGTAAAGTAGCCAGTTCACCTCACTATGACAGGTAAAGTAGCCAGGACACCTCACTATGACAGGTAAAGTAGCCAGGACACCACACTATGACAGGTAAAGTAGCCAGGTCATCTCACTGACAGGTAAAGTAGCCAGGACACCTCACTATGACAGGTAAAGTAGCCAGGACACCTCACTACCACACTATGACAGGTAAAGTAGCCAGTACACCTCACTATGACAGGTAAAGTAGCCAGTACACCTCACTATGACAGGTAAAGTAGCCAGTACACCTCACTATGACAGGTAAAGTAGCCAGGACACCTCACTATGACAGGTAAAGTAGCCAGGTCACCTCACTATGACAGGTAAAGTAGCCAGTACACCTCACTATGACAGGTAAAGTAGCCAGGACACCTCACTATGACAGGTAAAGTAGCCAGGACACCTCACTATGACAGGTAAAGTAGCCAGGACACCTCACTATGACAGGTAAAGTAGCCAGGACACCACACTATGACAGGTAAAGTAGCCAGGTCACCTCACTATGACAGGTAAAGTAGCCAGGACACCTCACTATGACAGGTAAAGTAGCCAGGACACCTCACTATGACAGGTAAAGTAGCCAGGACACCTCACTACCACACTATGACAGGTAAAGTAGCCAGGACACCTCACTACCACACTATGACAGGTAAAGTAGCCAGGACACCTCACTACCACACTATGACAGGTAAAGTAGCTAGGTCACCTCACTACCACACTATGACAGGTAAAGTAGCCAGTACACCTCACTATGACAGGTAAAGTAGCCAGGTCACCACACTATGGCAGGTAAAGTAGCCAGGACACCTCACTACCACACTATGACAGGTAAAGTAGCCAGGACACCTCACTACCACACTATGACAGGTAAAGTAGCCAGTACACCTCACTATGACAGGTAAAGTAGCCAGTACACCTCACTATGACAGGTAAAGTAGCCAGGACACCTCACTATGACAGGTAAAGTAGCCAGGTCACCTCACTATGACAGGTAAAGTAGCCAGGACACCTCACTATGACAGGTAAAGTAGCCAGGTCACCTCACTATGACAGGTAAAGTAGCCAGTACACCACACTATGACAGGTAAAGTAGCCAGGACACCTCACTATGACAGGTAAAGTAGCCAGGACACCTCACAACCACACTATGACAGGTAAAGTAGCCAGTACACCACACTATGACAGGTAAAGTAGCCAGGACACCTCACTATGACAGGTAAAGTAGCCAGGTCACCTCACTATGACAGGTAAAGTAGCCAGGACACCTCACTATGACAGGTAAAGTAGCCAGGACACCTCACTATGACAGGTAAAGTAGCCAGGACACCTCACTATGACAGGTAAAGTAGCCAGGACACCTCACTATGACAGGTAAAGTAGCCAGGACACCTCACTATGACAGGTAAAGTAGCCAGGACACCTCACTATGACAGGTAAAGTAGCCAGGACACCTCACTATGACAGGTAAAGTAGCCAGGACACCTCACTATGACAGGTAAAGTAGCCAGGACACCTCACTATGACAGGTAAAGTAGCCAGGACACCACACTATGACAGGTAAAGTAGCCAGGACACCTCACTACCACACTATGACAGGTAAAGTAGCCAGGACACCTCACTACCACACTATGACAGGTAAAGTAGCCAGGACACCTCACTATGACAGGTAAAGTAGCCAGGTCACCTCACTATGACAGGTAAAGTAGCCAGGACACCTCACTATGACAGGTAAAGTAGCCAGGACACCACACAACCTCACTATGACAGGTAAAGTAGCCAGGTCACCACACTATGACAGGTAAAGTAGCTAGGACACCTCACTACCACACTATGACAGGTAAAGTAGCCAGGACACCTCACTATGACAGGTAAAGTAGCCAGGACACCTCACTATGACAGGTAAAGTAGCCAGGACACCTCACTATGACAGGTAAAGTAGCCAGGACACCTCACTATGACAGGTAAAGTAGCTAGGACACCTCACTACCACACTATGACAGGTAAAGTAGCCAGGACACCTACCTATGACAGGTAAAGTAGCCAGGACACCTCACTATGACAGGTAAAGTAGCCTGGACACCTCACTACCACACTATGACAGGTAAAGTAGCCAGGTCACCACACTATGACAGGTAAAGTAGCCAGGTCACCACACTATGACAGGTAAAGTAGCCAGGTCACCTCACAACCACACAGTGTGTGTAGTGTTCTAGTATATACAGTGCCTTCGGAAAGTATTCAGACCCCTTGACTTTTTCCACATTTTGTTAACGTTACAGCCTTATTCTAAAATATATTTAAAAAAATATTCCTCTTCAATCTACACACGATACTCCGTAATGACAAAGTGAAAACAGGTTTTTAGAATTGTTTACAAATATATAATTAGAATAAAAACATAGCTTATTTACATAAGTATTCAGGACCCTTTTTGCTATGAGACTTGAAATGGAGCTCAGATGCTTCCTGTTTCCATTGATCATCCTTGAGATGTTTGTGCACGTCAGAGCAAACACCAAGCCATGAGGTCAAACTATTTGTCCGTAAGAGCTCCAAGACGGGGATTGTGTCGAGGCACAGATCTGGGGTTAGAAGGGTAGCAAAATGTCTGCAGCATTGAAGGTCCCCAAGAACACAGTGGGTCTCCATCGCTCCCGAGTGGCGCAGCGGTCTAAGGCACTGCATCTCAGTGCTAGAGGCGTCACTACAGACCCTGGTTTGATTCCAGGCTGTATCACAACCAGCTGTGATTGGGAGTCCCATAGGGCGACGCACAATTTGGACCAGCATCGTCCGGGTTTGGCCCGGGGTAGGCCGTCATTGTAAATACGAATTTGTTCTTTACTGACTTGCCGAGTTAAATTAAACCTAAATAGAAAAAGTTTGGAACCACTAAGACTCTTCCTAGAGCCGCCCGGCCAAACTGAGCAATCGGGGGAGAAGAGCCTTGGTCTGGGAGGTGACCAAGGACCCGATGGTCACTCTGACAGAGCTCCAGAGTTCCTCTGTGGAGATGGGAGAACCTTCCAGAAGGACAACCATCTCTGCAGCACTCTACCAATCAGGCCTTTATGGTAGAGTGGCCAGACGGAAGCCACTCCTCAGTAAAAGGCACATGACAGCCCACTTGGAGTTTGCCAAAAGGCACCTAAAGGACTCTGACCATGAGAAACAAGATTCTCTGGTCTGATGAAACCAATATTGATCTCTTTGGCCTGAAAGCCAAGCGTCACGTCTGGAGGAAACCTGGCACCATCCCTAAGGTGAAGCATGGTGGTGGCAGCATCATGCTGTGGGGATGTTTTTCAGCGGCAGGGACTGGGAGACTAGTCAGGATCAAAGGAAAGATGAACGGAGCAAAGTGCAGAGAGATCCTTGATGAAAACCTGCTCCAGAGCGCTCAGGACCTCAGACTGGGGTGAAGGTTCACTTTCCAAGAGGACAACGACCCTAAGCACACAGCCAAGACAACACAGGAGTGGCTTTGGGACAAGTCTCTGAATGTCCTTGAGTGGCCCAGCCAGAGCTCGGACTTGAACCAGATCGAACATCTCTGGAGAGACCTGAAAATAGCTGTGCAGCGACGCTCTCCATCCAACCTGACAGAGCTTGAGAGGATCTGCAGAGAAGAATGGGAGAAACTCCCCAAATACAGGTGTGCTAAGCTTGTAGCATATCATACATCGCTGCCAAAGCTGCTTCAACAAAGTACTGAGTAAACGGTCTGAATACTTATGTAAATGTGATGTTTATTTTTTATACATTTGCAAAAAATTCCAAAAACCAGTTTTTGCTTTGTCATTATGGGGTATTGTGTGTAAATTGATAAAGCAGGCTCTAACCCCCAGAGGTTAAGGGTTAATGTGTGTGAATGTTTCTCCAGGTGTGGCGGTGGCCCTGAAGCAGGCTCTAACCCCAGAGTTTAAGGCATATCAGTACCAGGTGCTCTCTAACTGCAGAGCTATGGCCAACGCCCTCATCAACCACGGGTACAAGATCGTCACCGGTGAGACAATAATGTCATGGTTGTGGTTAACAGACTAACACCTGCGTTGGACACGCTGTAAGCCAATGTTTCCCGAACTGGGTCCTGGGGACCCCAAGGGGTGAATATTTGTTTTTTTTCCCCTAGGACCTGTGTAGTGCTAGTTCGGGAAACGCTGCTGTTAGGGATGGCCTCGGTTATTCCTTATCCCAACAGATGTTACTGTTACAATAGTTGAGGACCTCCCGAGTGGCGCAGTGGTCTAAGGCGCTGCATCGCAGTGCTAGCTGTGCCACTAGAGATTCTGGGTTCGAGTCCAGGCTCTGTCGCAGCCGGCCGCGACCGGGAGACCCATGGGGCGGTGCACAATTGACCCAGCGTTGTCTGGGTTAGGAAGAGGGTTTGGCCGGCAGGGATGTCCTTGTCCCATCGCGCTCTAGCGACTCCTGTGGTGTGCCGGGCGCAGTGCACGCTGACACGGTCGCCAGGTGTACGGTGTTTCCTCCGTCACATTGGTGCAGCTGGCTTCCGGGTTATTAAGTGGGCATTGTGTCAAGAAGCAGTGCGGCTGGGTTGTGTTTCTGAGGAGGCACGGCTCTCGGTCTTCGCCTCTCCCGAGTCCGTACGGGAGTTGCAGTGATGAGACAAGACTGTAACTTCCAATTGAATACCACGAAATTGGGGAGAAAAAGGGGTAAAGAAAAAGTAAATTTTACAATACTTGTTGTTAACCCTGTGTGTTAACTAGGAATGGGCACGGTTATTCAATATCCCAATGGACTGAGGGGGGTTGTTTAACCTTCCTAAATCTGGTGGGGGAGGGTTTAAGCTTCCTAAATCTGAGGGGAGGGTTTAAGCTTCCTAAATCTGAGGGGGAGGGTTTAAGCTTCCTAAATCTGAGGGGGAGGGTTTAAGCTTCCTAAATCTGAGGGGGAGGGTTTAAGCTTCCTAAATCTGAGGGGAGGGTTTAAGCTTCCTAAATCTGAGGGGAGGGTTTAAGCTTCCTAAATCTGAGGGGGAGGGTTTAAGCTTCCTAAATCTGAGGGGGGGGTTTAAGCTTCCTAAATCTGAGGGGGGGGTTTAAGCTTCCTAAATCTGAGGGGGGGGTTTAAAGCTTCCTAAATCTGAGGGGGGGGTTAAGCTTCCTAAATCTGAGGGGGGTTGTTTAACCTTCCTAAATCTGGTGGGGGTGGGTTTAAGCTTCCTAAATCTGAGGGGGGGGGGTGGTTTAAGCTTCCTAAATCTGAGTGGGGGGGTTTAAGCTTCCTAGATCTGAGAGGAGTTTTAAGCTTCCTAGATCTGAAATTGTATCAACTCGTTACCGAAGGCTTTTACTTGAGATCTAGTTAAATACACTAAAGAGGAACAACGGGAACAAAGATGAACATGCTCATCCCCAGAATCTTTTCGCCCCTCCCCTGGTTCTGACTGTCTGGCTGCTGGCCGACCTGCCTCGACTGTACCCCTCCCCCCTCTCTCCTCGCTAGCTCGCTATGAAAGATGTTTGTTCTCGGAAGTACGGTAACTAATCAGTCTCTCACCGTTCCAAAAAATACTGAATCTTAAGACGTCGATATCCCGGCGGGAATTGAATCTTGACACTCAGAAATGGGAGTCACCGTGCAAGGAGCCGAGGAATCGATTGTTTTGGAGTGTAGACTCCTCACCACTACGGCATCGTTGTTAAACAGTTGGACAAATGGCGACAGCAGCATAGTCCTGTATGGTAATACTTTGAGATGTTAAATGAGAAGGAGATGCCAACATTACGAGGTGGCATTTAGGTACAGTAACGGTAGTACAGGTGCCAATGCTTCACCGTCTGAAAAGGGGACGCACCGCGAGACCCAAACGCACCGCGGGACCCAAACGCACCGCGACACCCAAACCACTGCTGGCAGCTGCATTTGTGGAATTTATGGATTTTTATTGTTGTTTTAATGGAAAACCAATCTTTTTTTGTTGTTGAATTTTAAACGTTAAGAAAAATTGTCAATTTGTCACATCCCTAGTTGCTATATGGTTGTGTTTATGTTGTGGTATGGTTGTGTTTATGTTGTGGTATGGTTGTGTTTATGTTGTGGTATGGTTGTGTTTATGTTGTGGTATGGTTGTGTTTGTTGTATGGTTGTGTTTATGTTGTGTTTATGTTGTGGTATGGTTGTGTTTATGTTGTGGTATGGTTGTGTTTATGTTGTGGTATGGTTGTTTGGTTGTGTTTATGTTGTGGTATGGTTGTGTTTATGTTGTGGTATGGTTGTGTTTATGTTGTGGTATGGTTGTGTTTATGTTGTGGTATGGTTGTGTTTATGTTGTGGTATGGTTGTGTTTATGTTGTGGTATGGTTGTGTTTATGTTGTGGTATGGTTGTGTTTATGTTCTCCAGGGGGTTCTGATAACCATCTGATCTTACTGGACCTGAGGCCCAACGGGACGGACGGAGGACGAGCTGAGAAGGTTCTAGAAGCTGCTGCCATCGCCTGCAACAAGAACACCTGCCCAGGTAAGTAACAGACTGTCCTCTGTAGGTGATGAGAGAGCTCTGTGTCCCAGTGGTCTATATGTGTGTGTATATACGTAATGTGTGTGTGTGTGTGTGTACATAATATGTGTGTGTATATATGTAACGTGTGTGTGTGTGTGTAGGTGATGAGAGTGCTCTGTGTCCCAGTGGTCTATATGTATATGTGTGTGTGTGTGTGTGTGTGTGTGTGTGTGTGTGTGTGTACGTAATATGTGTGTATATAGGAACTGACCCTGTGTGTGTGTAGGTGATAAGAGTGCATTACGTCCCAGCGGTCTATGTGTGTGTGTGTGTGTGTGTGTGTGTGTGTGTGTGTGTGTGTGTGTATATAGGAACTGACCCTGTGTGTGTGTGTGTGTAGGTGATAAGAGTGCATTACGTCCCAGCGGTCTGAGGTTCGGCTCTCCTGCTCTGACCTCCAGGGGAATGGTTGAGGACGACTTCAGGAAGGTCGCAGAGTTCATCCACAGAGGTGACCTCTAACCCCTGACCTCTGTGTCTATAGACATAGTACTGACCCTAGATGTCCAGCTAGCAGACCAAGGCCCCTCTAACCCCTGACCTTTAACCCCTGACCTCTGTGTCTATAGACATAGTTCTGACCCTAGATGTCCAGCTAGCAGACCAAGGCCCCTTTAACCCCTGACCTTTAACCCCTGACCTTTAACCCCTGACCTCTGTGGCTATAGACATAGTACTGACCCTAGATGTCTAGCTAGCAGACCAAGGCCCCTCTAACCCCTGAACTCTCACCCCTCGTTCTCCCTACAGGTATCCAGATTACCCTGGACGTCCAGGCCTCTCTGCAGCCCAAGGCCACCCTGAAGGAGTTTAAGGAGGCCCTTGCAGGGGAGGTGAAGCACCAGGAACGGGTAGCAGAGCTGAGAGGCAAGGTGGAAGCTTTCGCCGGGAGGTTCCCCATGCCTGGTCTGGAGGAACTTTAGAAGACCAGGGTCCGATGGCTCTTACTGCTGGACGGCTGTGTGTGTTTGGGTGCCTTTTCCTCTGCTGTTGCACCCTGTTGAATAAGCCTCCCACTCAAACTATTCTGCTTTTTTGTTTCATTAGTCCACTGTTGTTACAATCCCAGACTGTGTTGCAGGTCAGTTTGTCAAGATGAAGGAAATTCAAGAAGAGACGTCACCCTACCACATCATCATACTTATTATTGACACATCCTTTCTCTTGAAAACTTGACCGCTGACCTGCAAAACGGACTGTTTCCCTTCTCTGCTGTCCTCTGCCTTAACGGTTTGACTGACTGTTTCCCTTCTCTGCTGTCCTCTGCCTTAACGGTTTGACTGACTGTTTCCCTTCTCTGCTGTCCTCTGCCTTAACGGTTTGACTGACTGGTTTGTCCTCTGCCTTAACGGTTTGACTGACTGTTTCCCTTCTCTGCTGTCCTCTGCCTTAACGGTTTGACTGACTGGTTTGTCCTCTGCCTTAACGGTTTGACTGACTGGTTTGTCCTCTGCCTTAACGGTTTGATGTAACGAAACCCAAGACAAATAAAATTCAAATATGTTGAACACACCTCAGTCTCTACCGTCTCTTGTTCTTCAGAAGATGAACGTCACTGTAGACGGCATGTGTGAATCAATGGATGTGATTAGAGGATGCATTGTGGGTAAATATAGAGCCCGTCGGCCATTAGGATTTGGTTCCAGACATACACACACACACATTTGAAAGAGAAAGATACCTAGTCAGTTACACAACTGACTGTAGAGGAACCAGCTGTGTTTTATCTGACTGGAGAGGAGAGGAACCAGCTGTGTTTTATCTGACTGGAGAGGAGAGGAACCAGCTGTGTTTTATCTGACTGGAGAGGAACCAGCTGTGTTTTATCTGACTGTAGAGGAGAGGAACCAGCTGTGTTTTATCTGGCTGGAGAGGAGAGGAACCAGCTGTGTTTTTATCTGACTGGAGAGGAGAGGAACCAGCTGTGTTTTATCTGACTGGAGAGGAGAGGAACCAGCTGTGTTTTATCTGACTGGAGAGGAGAGGAACCAGCTGTGTTTTATCTGACTGGAGAGGAACCAGCTGTGTTTTATCTGACTGTAGAGGAGAGGAACCAGCTGTGTTTTATCTGACTGGAGAGGAGAGGAACCAGCTGTGTTTTATCTGACTGGAGAGGAACCGGCTGTGTTTTATCTGACTGGAGAGGAGAGGAACCAGCTGTGTTTTATCTGACTGGAGAGGAACCAGCTGTGTTTTATCTGACTGGAGAGGAGAGGAACCAGCTGTGTTTTATCTGACTGGAGAGGAACCAGCTGTGTTTTATCTGACTGGAGAGGAGAGGAACCAGCTGTGTTTTAACTGACTGTAGAGGAACCAGCTGTGTTTTATCTGACTGGAGAGGAACCAGCTGTGTTTTATCTGACTGGAGAGGAACCAGCTGTGTTTTATCTGACTGGAGAGGAACCAGCTGTGTTTTATCTGACTGGAGAGGAACCAGCTGTGTTTTATCTGACTGGAGAGGAGAGGAACCAGCTGTGTTTTTATCTGACTGGAGAGGAGAGGAACCAGCTGTGTTTTTATCTGACTGGAGAGGAGAGGAACCAGCTGTGTTTTATCTGACTGGAGAGGAACCAGCTGTGTTTTATCTGACGAGTGGAGAGGAACCGGCTGTGTTTCATCTGACTGGAGAGGAGAGTAACCAGCTGTGTTTTATCTGACTGGAGAGGAACCAGCTGTGTTTTATCTGACTGGAGAGGAGAGGAACCAGCTGTGTTTTATCTGACTGGAGAGGAACCAGCTGTGTTTCATCTGACTGGAGAGGAGAGGAACCAGCTGTGTTTTATCTGACTGGAGAGGAGAGGAACCAGCTGTGTTTTATCTGACTGGAGAGGAACCGGCTGTGTTTTATCTGACTGGAGAGGAACCAGCTGTGTTTTATCTGACTGGAGAGGAACCAGCTGTGTTTTATCTGACTGGAGAGGAGAGGAACCAGCTGTTTTATCTGACTGGAGAGGAACCAGCTGTGTTTTATCTGACTGGAGAGGAGAGGAACCAGCTGTGTTTTATCTGACTGGAGAGGAACCAGCTGTGTTTTATCTGACTGGAGAGGAACCAGCTGTGTTTCATCTGACTGGAGAGGAAAGGAACCGGCTGTGTTTTATCTGACTGGAGAGGAACCAGCTGTGTTTTATCTGACTGGAGAGGAACCAGCTGTGTTTTATCTGACTGGAGAGGAGAGGAACCGGCTGTGTTTTATCTGACTGGAGAGGAACCAGCTGTGTTTTATCTGACTGGAGAGGAACCAGCTGTGTTTCATCTGACTGGAGAGGAGAGGAACCGGCTGTGTTTTATCTGACTGGAGAGGAACCAGCTGTGTTTTATCTGACTGGAGAGGAGAGGAACCGGCTGTGTTTTATCTGACTGGAGAGGAACCAGCTGTGTTTCATCTGACTGGAGAGGAGAGGAACCGGCTGTGTTTTATCTGACTGGAGAGGAACCAGCTGTGTTTTATCCCCCTGGAGAGGAACCGGCTGTGTTTTATCTGACTGGAGAGGAGAGGAACCGGCTGTGTTTTATCTGACTGGAGAGGAACCAGCTGTGTTTCATCTGACTGGAGAGGAGAGGAACCGGCTGTGTTTTATCTGACTGGAGAGGAACCAGCTGTGTTTTATCCCCCTGGAGAGGAACCGGCTGTGTTTTATCTGACTGGAGAGGAACCAGCTGTGTTTTATCTGACTGGAGAGGAATCAGCTGTGTTTTATCTGACTGGAGAGGAGAGGAACCAGCTGTGTTTTATCTGACTGGAGAGGAGAGGAACCAGCTGTGTTTTATCTGACTGGAGAGGAACCAGCTGCGTTTTATCTGACTGGAGAGGAGAGGAACCAGCTGTGTTTTATCTGACTGGAGAGGAACCGGCTGCGTTTTATCTTTAATACTGATCATCGTCAGGTTGGAGGCATCTCAGTAACAACACCCAACAACTTAACAAATCGACAGAAACATTCAATAATTTAATGTCATTATAATAACAATACATCATAATGGTATGAACCAGACAGACATTCAGCTCTGTTTAACACTGGTCACAGATCAGTCTTATGGTCAGTTATATATATCACCTCTCTAATGGTGACCTGTTAGGACTGATTCTAGGTCAGTTATATATATATATATATATATATACATTTTAGTCATTTAGCAGACGCTCTTATCCAGAGCGACTTACAGTAGTGAATTCATACATTTTTTTCCCCCCGTACCGGTCCCCCGTGGGAATCGAACCCACAACCCTGGCGTTGCAAACACCATGCTCTACCAACTGAGCCACACGGGACCCATATATATATATATATATCACCCCTCGTTAGGACTGGAGGGAGGAAGGAAGCTGTTCCTAGATTCAAATCCGATCTCCTCTTTTCGGCTATGCACCTTATTAAAAGGTAAAGTTTCCACGTTAACGGTAGGCTCAATCGTAAATGACCTTTTTAAAGGTCTCAGTTCAAACCGGAGCACTGAAGATCTGCTTTATAGCGAGACCGGAGCACTGAAGATCTGCTTTATAGCGAGAGACGACCATGTTTTTCCCCGCTCGTGGTCGCTGTGACCCGCATTCATGGTAAACTGCATGTGACGGCTCAATCGTAAATTACCTTTTTTTTTTTTAAACGTGAACTATAACCCGGATCTTCTGCAGATCAGATTGAATCTAGCCAAGGGCTATTTCTTTCTGGTCCTGGAGGGACGAAACTCTTCTGGTTCTCATCCTCAACCTCTAATCCGAGACTCGTTCAGACTGGAGACTGGTTCAGACCGGAGACTCGTTCAGACCCGAGACTCGTTCAGACCCGAGACTCGTTCAGACTCGAGACTCGTTCAGACCCGAGACTCGTTCAGACCCGAGACTCATTCAGACCTGGGGACATCAGGTTGAGACTCATTCAGACCTGAGACTCATTCAGACCTGGGGACATCAGGTTGAGACTCATTCAGACCTGAGGACATCAGGTAGAGACTCATTCAGACCTGGGGACATCAGGTAGAGACTCATTCAGACCTGGGGACATCAGGTAGAGACTCATTCAGACCTGAGGACATCAGGTTGAGACTCATTCAGATCTGAGACTCGTTCAGACCTGGGGACATCAGGCTGAGACTCATTCAGACCTGGGGACATCAGGTTGAGACTCATTCAGACCTGAGACTCATTCAGACCTGGGGACATCAGGCTGAGACTCATTCAGACCTGGGGACATCAGGTAGAGACTCATTCAGACCTGGGGACATCAGGTAGAGACTCATTCAGACCTGGGGACATCAGGTTGAGACTCATTCAGACCTGGGACTCATTCAGACCTGGGGACATCAGGTAGAGACTCATTCAGACCTGAGGACATCAGGTAGGAAGAGAAAGCAGAAAGGTTTGGGCCCTCAGGACCAGAATAATACTTCCGACATTGAAACACAACAGCTATACATAACTAGGTGAAACCAGACCTGATGCAACTCACACACACACATTAAAACACACACACACAATAAGCACACACAAACACACACACACAATAAGCACACACACACATACAATAAGCACACACACACACACACACACAATAAGCACACACACACACAATAAGCACACACACACACACAATAAGCACACACACACATACAATAAGCACACACACAATAAGCACACACACACACATACAATAAGCACACTGTGGTAAGACTGTTTTGGGTTCCATTTTGTCTGCATTTAGCCAATCTGTAACAATCAGAAGAATAAAATACACATCCAAACATCTTGACCTTTCAACAAACAGCAAGATGGAATGAACCTTGTGAAGGAAACAGCAACATACAGTGTTTTAATAGGACGACGGGTCCTCCACCAACCACCAGGTAACTGGCAGAATAAAGGAAACTCCAGGTCCTCCACCAACCACCAGGTAACTGGCAGAATAAAGGAAACCCCAACATAGTGTTTTAATAGGACGACGGGTCCTCCACCAACCACCAGGTAACTGGCAGAATAAAGGAAACTCCAACATAGTGTTTTAATAGGACGTCGGGTCCTCCACCAACCAGAACAGCTTTAATACACCTTGGCATCGATTCTACAAGTGTCTGGGAAGTCTATCGGAGGGATGAGACGCCAGTCTTCCACGAGGAAATTCCATCATTTGGTGTTTTGTTGATGGTGGTGTGGAATAATGCCGGTCTTAGGCACCGATCCAGAATCTCCCAGAAGTTGTTTAATCGGGGGTTTGAGATCCGGTGACTGAGACGGACGTGGCATTACGGTTTACATCGTTTTCATGCTCATCAAACCATTTCGGTGAACACTCGTTCCCTGTGGATGAGGGGCATCGCCATGGTAGCCAGAATAATGGCCTGCCCAGGATTTTCATACATGACCCCTAAGCATGATGGGATGTTAATTGCTTAATTAAGTCAGGAACCACACCTGTGTTAAAGTACCTGCTGTCAATATATTTTGTGTCCCTCATTTACAATAAGGGTTTTGGCAGTTACCTGTAGATTGTAGAACAGTAGTTAGGATATTGGGGGACCAGTAGCTGGTTAGGATAATGGGGGACCAGTAGCTGGTTAGGATACTGGGGGACCAGTAGCTGGTTAGGATATTGGGGGACCAGTAGCTGGTTAGGATTCTGGGGGACCAGTAGCTGGTTAGGATACTGGGGGACCAGTAGCTGGTGAGGATACTGGGGGACCAGTAGCTGGTTAGGATATTGGGGGACCAGTAGCTGGTTAGGATACTGGGGGACCAGTAGCTGGTTAGGATACTGGGGGACCAGTAGCTGGTTAGGATACTGGGGGACCAGTAGCTGGTTAGGATATTGGGGGACCAGTAGCTGGTTAGGATATTGGGGGACCACTAGCTGGTTAGGATATTGGGGGACCAGTAGCTGGTTAGGATACTGGGGGACCAGTAGCTGGTTAGGATTCTGGGGGACCAGTAGCTGGTTAGGATACTGGGGGACCAGTAGCTGGTTAGGATATTGGGGGACCAGTAGCTGGTTAGGATATTGGGGGACCAGTAGCTGGTTAGGATTCTGGGGGACCAGTAGCTGGTTAGGATACTGGGGGACCAGTAGCTGGTTAGGATATTGGGGGACCAGTAGCTGGTTAGGATACTGGGGGACCAGTAGCTGGTTAGGATAATGGGGGACCAGTAGCTGGTTAGGATAATGGGGGACCAGTAGCTGGTTAGGATAATGGGGGACCAGTAGCTGGTTAGGATACTGGGGGACCAGTAGCTGGTTAGGATATTGGGGGACCAGTAGCTGGTTAGGATATTGGGGGACCACTAGCTGGTTAGGATACTGGGGGACCAGTAGCTGGTTAGGATATTGGGGGACCAGTAGCTGGTTAGGATACTGGGGGACCAGTAGCTGGTTAGGATATTGGGGGACCAGTAGCTGGTTAGGATATTGGGGGACCAGTAGCTGGTTAGGATATTGGGGGACCAGTAGCTGGTTAGGATCTGGGGGACCAGTAGCTGGTTAGGATACTGGGGGACCAGTAGCTGGTTAGGATACTGGGGGACCAGTAGCTGGTTAGGATTCTGGGGGACCAGTAGCTGGTTAGGATATTGGGGGACCAGTAGCTGGTTAGGATACTGGGGGACCAGTAGCTGGTTAGGATACTGGGGGACCAGTAGCTGGTTAGGATACTGGGGGACCAGTAGCTGGTTAGGATACTGGGGGACCAGTAGCTGGTTAGGATATTGGGGGACCAGTAGCTGGTTAGGATATTGGGGGACCAGTAGCTGGTTAGGATTCTGGGGGACCAGTAGCTGGTTAGGATACTGGGGACCAGTAGCTGGTTAGGATATTGGGGGACCAGTAGCTGGTTAGGATACTGGGGGACCAGTAGCTGGTTAGGATATTGGGGGACCACTAGCTGGTTAGGATATTGGGGGACCAGTAGCTGGTTAGGATACAGGGGGGACCAGTAGCTGGTTAGGATTCTGGGGGACCAGTAGCTGGTTAGGATACTGGGGGACCAGTAGCTGGTTAGGATATTGGGGGACCAGTAGCTGGTTAGGATATTGGGGGACCAGTAGCTGGTTAGGATTCTGGGGGACCAGTAGCTGGTTAGGATACTGGGGGACCAGTAGCTGGTTAGGATATTGGGGGACCAGTAGCTGGTTAGGATACTGGGGGACCAGTAGCTGGTTAGGATAATGGGGGACCAGTAGCTGGTTAGGATAATGGGGGACCAGTAGCTGGTTAGGATAATGGGGGACCAGTAGCTGGTTAGGATACTGGGGGACCAGTAGCTGGTTAGGATATTGGGGGACCAGTAGCTGGTTAGGATATTGGGGGACCACTAGCTGGTTAGGATACTGGGGGACCAGTAGCTGGTTAGGATATTGGGGGACCAGTAGCTGGTTAGGATACTGGGGGACCAGTAGCTGGTTAGGATATTGGGGGACCAGTAGCTGGTTAGGATATTGGGGGACCAGTAGCTGGTTAGGATATTGGGGGACCAGTAGCTGGTTAGGATTCTGGGGGACCAGTAGCTGGTTAGGATACTGGGGGACCAGTAGCTGGTTAGGATTCTGGGGGACCAGTAGCTGGTTAGGATATTGGGGGACCAGTAGCTGGTTAGGATACTGGGGGACCAGTAGCTGGTTAGGATACTGGGGGACCAGTAGCTGGTTAGGATACTGGGGGACCAGTAGCTGGTTAGGATACTGGGGGACCAGTAGCTGGTTAGGATATTGGGGGACCAGTAGCTGGTTAGGATATTGGGGGGACCAGTAGCTGGTTAGGATTCTGGGGGACCAGTAGCTGGTTAGGATACTGGGGGACCAGTAGCTGGTTAGGATATTGGGGGACCAGTAGCTGGTTAGGATACTGGGGGACCAGTAGCTGGTTAGGATAATGGGGGACCAGTAGCTGGTTAGGATAATGGGGGACCAGTAGCTGGTTAGGATAATGGGGGACCAGTAGCTGGTTAGGATACTGGGGGACCAGTAGCTGGTTAGGATATTGGGGGACCAGTAGCTGGTTAGGATATTGGGGGACCACTAGCTGGTTAGGATACTGGGGGACCAGTAGCTGGTTAGGATATTGGGGGACCAGTAGCTGGTTAGGATACTGGGGGACCAGTAGCTGGTTAGGATATTGGGGGACCAGTAGCTGGTTAGGATATTGGGGGACCAGTAGCTGGTTAGGATATTGGGGGACCACTAGCTGGTTAGGATATTGGGGGACCACTAGCTGGTTAGGATATTGGGGGACCAGTAGCTGGTTAGGATACTGGGGGACCAGTAGCTGGTTAGGATACTGGGGGACCAGTAGCTGGTTAGGATACTGGGGGACCAGTAGCTGGTTAGGATATTGGGGGACCAGTAGCTGGTTAGGATATTGGGGGACCAGTAGCTGGTTAGGATATTGGGGGACCACTAGCTGGTTAGGATATTGGGGGACCACTAGCTGGTTAGGATATTGGGGGACCAGTAGCTGGTTAGGATACTTGGGGACCAGTAGCTGGTTAGGATATTGGGGGACCAGTAGCTGGTTAGGATATTGGGGGACCAGTAGCTGGTTAGGATACTGGGGGACCAGTAGCTGGTTAGGATACTGGGGGACCAGTAGCTGGTTAGGATACTGGGGGACCAGTAGCTGGTTAGGATACTGGGGGACCAGTAGCTGGATGGAACGGCCAGGTAACAGGCTATTATAGATGGTGTCATTCCACAAACAGTTGGTCAATATTGTCTCACGTCAACGTTTAAAAAAAATAAATTAGTCACACCATCATGCCGACGTCACAACACTCCCACGTTACTACGACAACCTTCAAAAAACAGTTTCAATACGTCACATTTAGTAGTTAAAAAACAAAGTGTCCAGGAAGACGCTGGATGGTTACTATGGAGATTGGTTGCCGCCGCCCACTGTAGCTAGGAAACACACAGAGAAGGAACTATGGGATGCTTCGTAATACCCCGGGAACGAGCCGCACTGGGCGGCACATTTTGAAATGGACTTTAGATTTATTAGGATCCTCATTAGCCAACTACAATACATTGAATACACGTAGTAGGGTAGGAAGAAAAAAAAATGGCATAAAACAAAACAATTTAAATGTATTTTGGGAAGAGCTGTGGTCAACATTTTTACGTACAGTAATAGATTAAAAGCAGCGTTTCCTAAAACTGGGTCCTGGAAACCCCCAATGAGTGCACGTTTTGGAGTTCTCCCCTAACACTACACAACTTACGGTCCCCGGGACCCAGTTTGGGAAACGCTGCATTAAATATATAAAAACGGTATTAATGACCTACTTCCTAGTTGTTGTTTTTGCTGTTTCACATGTTTATTACAGGTTGAAATGGGAAAATAATATGAAAATAGCTCTCCAATACCGTCTGATATATTAAATATATTACATGAAACGGTGACCACAGCCCTTCTAAAAATACTTTTAAATTTGATTTCCCCACCCTGCTCCATGTATGCCATTTCAAATATGGCTTCCAGTACGGCTTTACCTTTATTACTCTATAGAGTACCACAGTACAGTCATAGGACTCATAAACAGGGTAACGGTTCACCTGACAGCCCCCCCTTCTCTGTGTAGAGTACCACAGTACAGTCATAGGACTCATAAACAGGGAAACGACTCCAATCGTTTTCCCAGAATACATTTCAAAAACTTAAAATAAAGAGCTGTGTAAATCTCTCTCTCGGACAAGGTGATTTAAAAAAAATCAAAATAGGGTCGCCTTTATTTACCCCACCCCCCCAAAAAATTAAATGCTAATTAGCTGCTAATGTGGCTATCATAAAGAACTACAAATACCATGATGACCTGGGAGAGACTGACAGAATCGAGGCAAAGGTATGAATTAACTGTATTAACTATCTAACATTAGCTAAATGTAGTAATTAATAAAATTGACTACATTTCATTTAAAATGGACAATTCTGTGTACTGTCTTATGTAAGTTTTAAATTGACAATACTTGTTTGGCAAAGGCAATCAGCAGGAGCTTGCTGGGATTTGTAGTTCTGCATGTCTACTTTGATGCTAATTTAGCATTTTCAAATTAGAATAAAGAGAGCTGAATATATTGATAAAAATCACCTTGTCTTAGAGAGATTTACATGGTGGAAAAACAATTGGAACCATTTCCCTTTTTGACCGCTAGGTTTTATGGGAATTATGACACCTTCACTATGGGGCTCTATAAATCAAAGATGTGTATAAACCCTGAATGGCTGACGGGGGGGGGGGGGGGCTGTATTGAAGCCACCGTGCAGCCATTTTGGCTCTCATTAATGATGTGTATAAACCCTGGATGGCTGACAGGGGAGGGGAGGAGGGAGGGGGGGGGGGGGGCGCTGTATTGAAGCCACCGTGCAGCCATTTTGGCTCTCCTTAATGATGTGTATAAACCCTGGATGGCTGATGGGGGGGGTGGTGCTGTATTGCGGCCATCTTGGCTCTCCTCCATTGTAAATAATATGTTGGAAGATATAGAAATCCATTTACTAATGTCATTACATTAATTTGACACGTTTATTCCATTAAGACACCGTAATGTATAATTTTACATATGTGAGCCTAACTAAAATATTTTTTAGCCCCCCCAACCCCTTTAAAAATACTAATGTTACTGTCCCCCACTACAAACAACAACAACAACAACAAATACTTAAATACATGTAATTTTGTCCTTGAAACCTTTAATTGTAATGCTGTAAACTTCCATTCAATCCTATGGAGGACTGTCAAAATGGCCGACCGGTGGCTTAAAGCCTCTAAATGGCCAGTACGCAGCAGCAGCAGTAGCAGTCTAGGGTTTATATACACGTCGTTGGTATAGCGACGGCAAAGGAGCTAAATCGAACTCGACCAAAAAAAAACAATGGAACTCCTTTGCCATGGAAACGTGTCGGGGGGAGAAAAAAAAATCCACAAAAGCTTCCTCGTTGTCCCTCAAGCTAGATTAGTCTACATTTAGGCTATTGTCTATTTCACACTATGTTGGAGGTAAAAAAAAATTGGAGTATAATGATTGTATGGATGTTATCAGCTCATGTCATCGTCACCTAAATCAACGATTTCTGTACGCTAGCTAAGGCTAACCAGTTTATACGAAAACGGGAGTTAGCATTTAGCAGGGAGTTAGCGTTTAGCAGGGAGTTAGCATTTAGCAGGGAGTTAGCGTTTAGCAGGGAGTTAGCATTTAGCAGGGAGTTAGCATTTAGCAGGGAGTTAGCATTTAGCAGGGAGTTAGCATTTAGCAGGGAGTTAGCATTTAGCAGGGAGTAAGCATTTAGCAGGGAGTTAGCGTTTAGCAGGGAGTTGGCATTTAGCAGGGAGTTAGCATTTAGCAGCCACCTCTTAAAAAAAAAACCTGAAAAATAAAAGAGACAACTTCTACATGTTATGCAGGGGAAAAAACAGTGAAATATAAATCAAAAATCAGACTTAAGTAAAACACATTGGTGGGTCTGTTACAATACATAAAGCATGACTGACTTGACGAATGTCCTCTTTTTGTTAAATTAGATTCGTTGAACGGGCACCAATCTGGTCCTTTACAACGTCAACATTCCCAACAAACTATAGTAGTAGTAGTAGTACTGTGGTTCTGTGGACAACATGCAACATCACGGGGGACACGGACCGGCACGAACACACACGGAACATGCATCATATTAACGTTACACACACACTTCTCGCTCAGATCAGAAGGACGGTTCATAGTGGACTTGTCAATCAATCAATCAAAAATCAGTGTCCAGGTTCCCGTACCCCCTGGATTCGGACATTCATTATAAGGAGGACGGACGGATGGACAGCATGACTGTTACATTACATTCACTAAACCCCTCGCTCCCTCCTCAGTCTCTCCCGATTACCTAGGAGACGGAGACATGGCCTGTCTCCGTCTCCAACCTAGAGCGAAATCTCCCATCTGTCTCCAGTGTTGTTTTGAGGAGGTGAGGAGAGAGGACTGACTCGAGGGCTCTCAAGGCTCGGAGATTAGATTCTCGGTCAGTGTTTCAGATCAGATCTTGTATAGGAGACTAGTGGTGTAGTTAAAAGTGAAGCTGGGTGGAGCCCTCTTCCTGGTAGCAGACTGAAGGATTGTAGGGTCTACGCCCGTCTCTGGGGTTATAGCACCCCCAGTGGTCGGGTCAAGGCCCGTCTCTGGGGTTATAGCACCCCCAGTGGTCGGGTCTAGGCCCGTCTCTGGGGTTATAGCACCCCCAGTGGTCGGGTCTACGCCCGTCTCTGGGGTTATAGCACCCCCAGTGGTAGGGTCAAGGCCCGTCTCTGGGGTTATAGCACCCCCAGTGGTAGGGTCTAGGCCTGTCTCTGGGGTTATAACACCCCCAGTGGTAGGGTCTAGGCCCGTCTCTGGGGTTATAGCACCCCCAGTGGTGGGGTCTAGGCCCGTCTCTGGGGTTATAGCACCCCCAGTGGTGGGGTCTAGGCCCGTCTCTAGGGTTATAGCGCCCCCAGTGGTAGGGTCTAGGCCCGTCTCTGGGGTTACAGCACCCCCAGTGGTAGGGTCTAGGTTCTGCTCTGGGGTTATAGCACCCCCAGTGGTAGGGTCTATGCCCGTCTCTGGGGTTATAGCACCCCCAGTGGTGGGGTCTAGGTTCTGCTCTGGGGTTATAACACCCCCAGTGGTAGGGTCTAGGCCCGTCTCTGGGGTTATAGCACCCCCAGTGGTAGGGTCTAGGCCCGTCTGTGGGGTTATAGCACCCCAAGTGGTAGGGTCTAGGCCCGTCTCTGGGGTTATAGCGCCCCCAGTGGTAGGGTCTAGTACGTTGTTAGCTTCCAGGTCCTGCCGTGTGGTTCCAGGCGGGTTGTCTGTCTCCAGGTAGTGCCGGGTGATCAGCTGACTCAGGTACATCAGGACGGAACAGTCGTCTTCCCCAAGCCTGAGCTGATCCCTCAGGAAGCCCCGCGTCCTCTCCTCTACTTCCTGTCTCTGCTCCCGGTGGCTGATGGGAAGATGGAGGTGATGTGTAAAGCTAAGGAGGAAAGCCCGGGCGGCCAGTCTACTGAGCACGTTCTGGAGATGCAGGAAGTAGGTGGAACCTCGGCGGAGCTGGGTACGGTGGTCCGCCATGTTGGACAGGAGGGTTCCGCGGTAGCCGGGGCAACGGAGGGTCTTCCGGTCAGCATCCAGGACGGAGATGTAACGGCTGTAGCGAGACAGCGAGCAGAGCATGCTGGTCCCCACGGGAGAAGCCATCCTGGAGGAAAAGAGAGAGGAGGACTTCAGTCTGAATGAGGTGTATAGCGCCCAGTGAAAGTCTACACATATTTTATACTGATCAATGTGGAAAAATAATCCCAATTTAATGCACTTTTTATATTTTCAATTAAGGCCGCAAAATGACTTTCATTAGGCTAAGGAGCTAAGAGGCATGTCTCCTGTCTATAGGGTAGGAGGAGGAGGAGGCATGTCTCCTGTCTATAGGGTAGGAGGAGGAGGAGGAGGCATGTCTCCTGTCTATAGGGTAGGAGGAGGAGGAGGCATGTCTCCTGTCTATAGGGTAGGAGGAGGAGGAGGCATGTCTACTGTCTATAGGGGGAGGAGGAGGAGGAGGCATGTCTACTGTCTATAGGGTAGGAGGAGGAGGAGGCATGTCTACTGTCTATAGGGTAGGAGGAGGAGGAGGCATGTCTACTGTCTATAGGGGAGGAGGAGGAGGAGGCATGTCTACTGTCTATAGGGTAGGAGAAGGAGGAGGCATGTCTACTGTCTATAGGGTAGGAGGAGGAGGAGGAGGCATGTCTACTGTCTATAGGGTAGGAGGAGGCATGTCTACTGTCTATAGGGTAGGAGGAGGCATGTCTACCGTCTATAGGGTAGGAGGAGGAGGCATGTCTACTGTCTATAGGGTAGGAGGAGGAGGAGGCATGTCTACTGTCTATAGGGTAAGAGGAGGAGGAGGCATGTCTACTGTCTATAGGGTAGGAGGAGGAGGAGGCATGTCTACTGTCTATAGGGGAGGAGGAGGAGGAGGCATGTCTACTGTCTATAGGGTAGGAGGAGGAGGAGGAGGTATGTCTACTGTCTATAGGGTAGGAGGAGGCATGTCTACTGTCTATAGGGTAGGAGGAGGAGGAGGCATGTCTACTGTCTATAGGGGAGGAGGAGGAGGAATGTCTACTGTCTATAGGGTAGGAGGAGGAGGCATGTCTACTGTCTATAGGGTAGGAGGAGGAGGAGGCATGTCTACTGTCTATAGGGTAGGAGGAGGAGGAGGAGGCATGTCTACTGTCTATAGGGTAGTGAGGAGGAGGAGGAGGCATGTCTACTGTCTATAGGGGGAGGAGGAGGCATGTCTACTGTCTATAGGGTAGGAGGAGGAGGAGGCATGTCTACTGTCTATAGGGTAGGAGGAGGAGGAGGCATGTCTACTGTCTATAGGGGAGGAGGAGGAGGAGGCATGTCTCCTGTCTATAGGGTAGGAGGAGGAGGCATGTCTACTGTCTATAGGGGAGGAGGAGGAGGCATGTCTACTGTCTATAGGGTAGGAGGAGGAGGAGGCATGTCTACTGTCTATAGGGGAGGAGGAGGAGGCATGTCTACTGTCTATAGGGTAGGAGGAGGAGGAGGAGGAGGAGGCATGTCTAGTCTATAGGGTAGGTAGGAGGAGGAGGAGGCATGTCTACTGTCTATAGGGTAGGAGGAGGAGGAGGCATGTCTACTGTCTATAGGGGAGGAGAGGAGGAGGCATGTCTATGTCTATAGGGGAGGAGGAGGAGGAGGGCATGTCTACTGTCTATAGGGTAGGAGGAGGAGGAGGAGGAGGAGGCATGTCTACTGTCTATAGGGTAGGGAGGAGGAGAGAGAGGCGGCATGTCTACTGTCATAGGTAGGAGGAGGAGGAGTAGCATGTCTACTGTCATTAGGGAGGAGGAGGAGGAGGCATGTCTACTGTCTATAGGGTAGGAGGAGGAGGAGGCATGTCTACTGTCTATAGGGAGGAGGGCAGGAGGGAGGAGGCATGTCTCCTGTCTATAGGGTAGGAGGAGGAGGAGGCATGTCTACTGTCTATAGGGGAGGAGGAGGAGGAGGCATGTCTACTGTCTATAGGGTAGGAGGAGGAGGAGGCAGTCTACTGTCTATAGGGGAGGAGGAGGAGGAGGCATGTCTACTGTCTATAGGGTAGGAGGAGGAGGAGGCATGTCTACTGTCTTAGGGGAGGAGGAGGAGGAGGCATGTCTACTGTCTATAGGGTAGGAGGAGGAGGAGGCATGTCTACTGTCTATAGGGGAGGAGGAGGAGGAGGCATGTCTACTGTCTATAGGGGAGGAGGAGGAGGAGGCATGTCTACTGTCTATAGGGTAGGAGGAGGAGGAGGCATGTCTCCTGTCTATAGGGGAGGAGGAGGAGGAGGCATGTCTACTGTCTATAGGGGGAGGAGGAGGAGGAGGCATGTCTACTGTCTATAGGGTAGGAGGAGGAGGAGGCATGTCTACTGTCTATAGGGTAGAAGGAGGAGGCATGTCTCCTGTCTATATGGTAGGAGGAGGAGGAGGAGGAGGCATGTCTACTGTCTATAGGGGAGGAGGAGGAGGAGGCATGTCTCCTGTCTATAGGGTAGGAGGAGGAGGAGGAGGCATGTCTACTGTCTATAGGGTAGGAGGAGGAGGAGGCATGTCTACTGTCTATAGGGTAGGAGGAGGAGGCATGTCTCCTGTCTATAGGGTAGGAGGAGGAGGAGGCATGTCTCCTGTCTATAGGGTAGGAGGAGGAGGCATGTCTCCTGTCTATAGGGTAGGAGGAGGAGGAGGAGGAGGCATGTCTACTGTCTATAGGGGAGGAGGAGGAGGAGGCATGTCTACTGTCTATAGGGGGAGGAGGAGGAGGAGGCATGTCTACTGTCTATAGGGGAGGAGGAGGAGGAGGCATGTCTACTGTCTATAGGGGAGGAGGAGGAGGAGGCATGTCTACTGTCTATAGGGGAGGTGGAGAAGGAGGCATGTCTACTGTCTATAGGGGAGGAGGAGGAGGAGGCATGTCTACTGTCTATAGGGTAGGAGGAGGAGGAGGAGGCATGTCTCCTGTCTATAGGGTAGGAGGAGGAGGAGGGATGTCTACTGTCTATAGGGGAGGAGGAGGCATGTATACTGTCTATAGGGTAGGAGGAGGAGGAGGAGGCATGTCTACTGTCTATAGGGGAGGAGGAGGAGGAGGAGGCATGTCTACTGTCTATAGGGTAGGAGGAGGAGGCATGTCTACTGTCTATAGGGTAGGAGGAGGAGGAGGAGGAGGCATGTCTACTGTCTATAGGGGAGGAGGAGGAGGAGGAGGCATGTCTACTGTCTATAGGGTAGGGGAGAGGAGGAGGCATGTCTACTGTCTATAGGGTAGAAGGAGGAGGAGGAGGCATGTCTACTGTCTATAGGGTAGGAGGAGGAGGAGGAGGCATGTCTGTCTATAGGGTAGGAGGAGGCATGTCTACTGTCTATAGGGTAGGAGGAGGAGGAGGCATGTCTACTGTCTATAGGGTAGGAGGAGGAGGAGGCATGTCTACTGTCTATAGGGTAGGAGGAGGAGGAGGCATGTCTACTGTCTATAGGGGAGGAGGAGGAGGAGGAGGCATGTCTACTGTCTATAGGGTAGGAGGAGGAGGAGGAGGAGGCATGTACGTCTATAGGGGAGGAGGAGGAGGAGGAATGTCTACTGTCTATAGGGGTAGGAGGAGGAGCAGATGTCTACGTCTATAGGGTAGGAGGAGGAGGAGGCATGTCTATGTCTATAGGGTAGGAGGAGGAGGAGGAGGCATGTCTACTGTCTATAGGGTAGGAGGAGGAGGAGGCATGTCTACTGTCTATAGGGGAGGAGGAGGAGGAGGAGGCATGTCTACTGTCTATAGGGTAGGAGGAGGAGGAGGCATGTCTACTGTCTATAGGGTAGGAGGAGGAGGAGGCATGTCTACTGTCTATAGGGGAGGAGGAGGAGGAGGAGGCATGTCTACTGTCTATGGGGAGGAGGAGGAGGAGGAGGAGGATGTCTACTGTCTATGGGGAGGAGGAGGAGGAGGCATGTCTACTGTCTATAGGGGAGGAGGAGGAGGCATGTCTACTGTCTATAGGGGAGGAGGAGGAGGAGGCATGTCTACTGTCTATAGGGGAGGAGGAGGAGGAGGCATGTCTCCTGTCTATAGGGTAGGAGGAGGGGAGGCATGTCTACTGTCTATAGGGGAGGAGGAGGAGGAGGCATGTCGCCTGTCTATAGGTAGGAGGAGGAGGCATGTCTCCTGTCTATAGGGTAGGAGGAGGAGGAGGAGGAGGCATGTCTCCTGTCTATAGGGTAGGAGGAGGAGGGAGGCATGTCTACTGTCTATAGGGGAGGAGGAGGAGGAGGAGGCATGTCTCCTGTCTATAGGGTAGGAGGAGGAGGCATGTCTACTGTCTATAGGGGAGGAGGAGGAGGAGGCATGTCTACTGTCTATAGGGTAGGAGGAGGAGGAGGATGTCTACTGTCTATAGGGTAGGAGGAGGGGGGGAGGCATGTCTACTGTCATAGGGGAGGAGGAGGAGGAGGCATGTCTACTGTCTATAGGGGAGGAGGAGGCATGTCTACTGTCTATAGGGAGGAGGAGGAGGAGCATGTCTACTGTCTATAGGAGGAGGAGGAGGAGGTAGGAGGTCGTGGAGCATGTCTACTGTCTATCGGGTAGGGGAGGAGGAGGATGTCTACTGTCTATAGGGGTAGGAGGAGGAGGA
>NW_021823104.1:1352835-1387129 GCF_901001165.1 Salmo trutta | reverse complement strand
CAGAGGAGAGGAGAAGGACAGAAGGACGGCTAGTGGTCCTACTGATGGACAGAGGAGAGAGAAGGACAGAAGGACGGTTAGTGGTCCTACTGATGGACAGAGGAGAGGAGAGGAGAAGGACAGAAGGACGGTTAGTGGTCCTACTGATGGACAGAGGAGATGAGATGAGAAGGACAGAAGGACGGCGAGTAGTCCTACTGATGGACAGAGGAGAGGAGAAGGACAGAAGGACGGTTAGTGGTCCTACTGATGGACAGAGGAGAGGAGAAGGACAGAAGGACGGTTAGTAGTCCTACTGATGGACAGAGGAGAGGAGAAGGACAGAAGGACGGTTAGTGGTCCTACTGATGGACAGAGGAGAGGAGAGGAGAAGGACAGAAGGACGGTTAGTAGTCCTACTGATGGACAGAGGAGAGGAGATGAGAAGGACAGAAGGACGGCTAGTGGTCCTACTGATGGACAGAGGAGATGAGAAGGACAGAAGGACGGCTAGTGGTCCTACTGATGGACAGAGGAGATGAGAAGGACAGAAGGACGGCTAGTGGTCCTACTGATGGACAGAGGAGAGGAGAAGCACAGAAGGACGGTTAGTAGTCCTACTGATGGACAGAGGAGAGGAGAAGGACAGAAGGACGGTTAGTAGTCCTACTGATGGACAGAGGAGAGGAGAAGGACGGTTAGTGGTCCTACTGATGGACAGAGGAGAGGAGAGGACAGAAGGACGGTTAGTAGTCCTACTGATGGACAGAGGAGAGGAGAGGAGAAGGACGGTTAGTGGTCCTACTGATGGACAGAGGAGAGGAGAAGAACAGAAGGACGGCTAGTGGTCCTACTGATGGACAGAGGAGAGGAGATGAGAAGGACAGAAGGACGGTTAGTGGTCCTACTGATGGACAGAGGAGAGGAGATGAGAAGGACAGAAGGACGGTTAGTAGTCCTACTGATGGACAGAGGAGAGGAGAAGGACAGAAGGACGGTTAGTAGTCCTACTGATGGACAGAGGAGAGGAGAAGGACAGAAGGACGGTTAGTAGTCCTACTGATGGACAGAGGAGAGGAGAAGGACAGAAGGACGGCTAGTAGTCCTACTGATGGACAGAGGAGAGGAGAAGGACAGAAGGACGGTTAGTAGTCCTACTGATGGACAGAGGAGAGGAGAAGGACAGAAGGACGGTTAGTGGTCCTACTGATGGACAGAGAGGAGATGAGAGGACAGAAGGACGGTTAGTAGTCCTATGATGGACAGAGAGAGGAGATGAGAAGGACAGAAGGACGGTTAGTGGTCCTACTGATGGACAGAGGAGATGAGATGAGAAACACAGAAGGAAGGTTAGTGGTCCTACTGATGGACAGAGGAGATGAGAAGGACAGAAGGACGGTTAGTGGTCCTACTGATGGACAGAGGAGAGGAGAAGGACAGAAGGACGGCTAGTGGTCCTACTGATGGACAGAGGAGAGGAGAAGGACAGAAGGACGGTTAGTGGTCCTACTGATGGACAGAGTAGAGGAGAAGGACGGTTAGTGGTCCTACTGATGGACAGAGGAGATGAGAAACACAGAAGGACGGTTAGTAGTCCTACTGATGGACAGAGGAGATGAGAAGGACAGAAGGACGGTTAGTGGTCCTACTGATGGACAGAGGAGAGGAGATGAGGAGGACAGAAGGACGGCTAGTGGTCCTACTGATGGACAGAGGAGAGGAGATGAGAAGGACGGTTAGTAGTCCTACTGATGGACAGAGGAGAGGAGAAGGACAGAAGCACGGTTAGTAGTCCTACTGATGGACAGAGGAGAGGAGATGAGAAGGACAGAAGGACGGTTAGTAGTCCTACTGATGGACAGAGGAGAGGAGAGGAGAAGGACAGAAGGACGGCTAGTGGTCCTACTGATGGACAGAGGAGAGGAGATGAGAAGGACAGAAGGACGGCTAGTGGTCCTACTGATGGACAGAGGAGAGGAGAAGGACGGTTAGTGGTCCTACTGATGGACAGAGGAGAGGAGAAGGACGGTTAGTGGTCCTACTGATGGACAGAGGAGAGGAGAAGGACGGAAGGACGGTTAGTGGTCCTACTGATGGACAGAGGGAGAGGAGAAGGACAGAAGGACGGTTAGTGGTCCTACTGATGGACAGAGGAGAGGAGAAGGACGGAAGGACGGTTAGTAGTCCTACTGATGGACAGAGGAGAGGAGAAGGACAGAAGGACGGTTAGTGGTCCTACTGATGGACAGAGGAGAGGAGAAGGACAGAAGGACGGTTAGTGGTCCTACTGATGGACAGAGGAGAGGAGAGGAGAAGGACAGAAGGACGGTTAGTAGTCCTACTGATGGACAGAGGAGAGGAGATGAGAAGGACAGAAGGACGGTTAGTAGTCCTACTGATGGACAGAGGAGATGAGAAGGACAGAAGGACAGTTAGTGGTCCTACTGATGGACAGAGGAGATGAGAAGGACGGTTAGTGGTCCTACTGATGGACAGAGGAGAGGAGAAGGACGGTTAGTAGTCCTACTGATGGACAGAGGAGAGGAGAAGGACCGGAAGGACGGTTTAGTGGTCCTATGATGGACAGAGGAGAGGAGAGGAGAGTACGTAGTAGTCCTACTGATGGACAGGGAGATGAGAAGGACAGAAGGACGGTTAGTGGTCCTACTGATGGACAGAGGAGAGGAGATGAGAAGAACAGACGGACGTTAGTGGTCCGACTGATGGACAGAGGAGAGGAGAAGGACCAGAAGGACGGTTAGTGGTCCTACTGATGGACAGAGGAGGAGGGAGAGGAGAGGAGAAGGACAGAAGGACGGTTAGTAGTCCTACTGATGGACAGAGGAGATGAGAAGGACAGAAGGACGGTAGTAGTCCTACTGATGGACAGAGGAGAGGAGAAGGACAGAAGGACGGCTAGTAGTCCTACTGAGGACAGAGGAGAGGAGAAGGACAGAAGGACGGTTAGTGGTCCTACTGATGGACAGAGGAGATGAGAAGGACAGAAGGACGGTTAGTGGTCCTACTGATGGACAGAGGAGAGGAGATGAGAAGGACGGCTAGTGGTCCTACTGATGGACAGAGGAGAGGAGAAGGACAGAAGGACGGTTAGTAGTCCTACTGATGGACAGAGGAGAGGAGAAGGACAGAAGGACGGTTAGTAGTCCTACTGATGGACAGAGGAGAGGAGAAGGACAGAGGACGGTTAGTGGTCCTACTGATGGACAGAGGAGAGGAGAGGAGAGGAGAAGGACGGTTAGTAGTCCTACTGATGGACAGAGGAGATGAGAAGATCAGAAAGACGGCTAGTGGTCCTACTGATGGACAGAGGAGAGGAGATGAGGAGGACAGAAGGACGGCTAGTGGTCCTACTGATGGACAGAGGAGAGGAGATGAGAAGGACGGTTAGTAGTCCTACTGATGGACAGAGGAGAGGAGAAGGACAGAAGCACGGTTAGTAGTCCTACTGATGGACAGAGGAGAGGAGATGAGAAGGACAGAAGGACGGTTAGTAGTCCTACTGATGGACAGAGGAGAGGAGAGGAGAAGGACAGAAGGACGGCTAGTGGTCCTACTGATGGACAGAGGAGAGGAGATGAGAAGGACAGAAGGGACGGCTTAGTGGTCCTACTGATGGACAGAGGAGAGGAGAAGGACGGTTAGTGGTCCTACTGATGGACAGAGGAGAGGAGAAGGACGGTTAGTGGTCCTACTGATGGACAGAGGAGAGGAGAAGGACGGAAGGACGGTTAGTGGTCCTACTGATGGACAGAGGAGAGGAGAAGGACAGAAGGACGGTTAGTGGTCCTACTGATGGACAGAGGAGAGGAGAAGGACGGAAGGACGGTTAGTAGTCCTACTGATGGACAGAGGAGAGGAGAAGGACAGAAGGACGGTTAGTGGTCCTACTGATGGACAGAGGAGAGGAGAAGGACAGAAGGACGGTAGTGGTCCTACTGATGGACAGAGGAGAGGAGAGGAGAAGGACCAGAAGGACGGTTTAGTAGTCCTACTGATGGACAGAGGAGAGGAGATGAGAAGGACAGAAGGACGGTTAGTAGTCCTACTGATGGACAGAGGAGATGAGAAGGACAGAAGGACAGTTAGTGGTCCTACTGATGGACAGAGGAGATGAGAAGGACGGTTAGTGGTCCTACTGATGGACAGAGGAGAGGAGAAGGACGGTTAGTAGTCCTACTGATGGACAGAGGAGAGGAGAAGGACAGAAGGACGGTTAGTGGTCCTACTGATGGACAGAGGAGAGGAGAGGAGAAGTACAGTTAGTAGTCCTACTGATGGACAGAGGAGATGAGAAGGACAGAAGGACGGTTAGTGGTCCTACTGATGGACAGAGGAGAGGAGATGAGAAGAACAGAAGGACGGTTAGTGGTCCTACTGATGGACAGAGGAGAGGAGAAGGACAGAAGGACGGTTAGTGGTCCTACTGATGGACAGAGGAGAGGAGAGGAGAGGAGAAGGACAGAAGGACGGTTAGTAGTCCTACTGATGGACAGAGGAGATGAGAAGGACAGAAGGACGGTTAGTAGTCCTACTGATGGACAGAGGAGAGGAGAAGGACAGAAGGACGGTTAGTAGTCCTACTGATGGACAGAGGAGAGGAGAAGGACAGAAGGACGGTTAGTGGTCCTACTGATGGACAGAGGAGAGGAGATGAGAAGGACAGAAGGACGGTTAGTGGTCCTACTGATGGACAGAGGAGAGGAGATGAGAAGGACGGCTAGTGGTCCTACTGATGGACAGAGGAGAGGAGAAGGACAGAAGGACGGTTAGTAGTCCTACTGATGGACAGAGGAGAGGAGAAGGACAGAAGGACGGTTAGTAGTCCTACTGATGGACAGAGGAGAGGAGAAGGACAGAAGGACGGTTAGTGGTCCTACTGATGGACAGAGGAGAGGAGAGGTGAGGAGAAGGACGGTTAGTAGTCCTACTGATGGACAGAGGAGATGAGAAGATCAGAAGGACGGCTAGTGGTCCTACTGATGGACAGAGGAGAGGAGAGGAGAAGGACAGAAGGACGGCTAGTGGTCCTACTGATGGACAGAGGAGAGGAGAAGCCCAGAAGGACGGTTAGTAGTCCTACTGATGGACAGAGGAGAGGAGAAGGACAGAAGGACGGTTAGTAGTCCTAGTGATGGACAGAGGAGAGGAGATGAGAAGGACGGTTAGTGGTCCTACTGATGGACAGAGGAGAGGAGAGGAGAAGGACAGAAGGACGGTTAGTGGTCCTACTGATGGACAGAGGAGAGGAGATGAGAAGGACAGAAGGACGGTTAGTGGTCCTACTGATGGACAGAGGAGAGGAGATGAGAAGGACAGAAGGACGGTTAGTAGTCCTACTGATGGACAGAGGAGAGGAGAGGAGAAGGACAGAAGGACGGTTAGTAGTCCTACTGATGGACAGAGGAGATGAGAGGACAGAAGGACGGCTAGTGGTCCTACTGATGGACAGAGGAGAGGAGATGAGAAGGACAGAAGGACGGCTAGTGGTCCTACTGATGGACAGAGGAGAGGAGATGAGAAGGACAGTTAGTAGTCCTACTGATGGACAGAGGAGAGGAGATGAGAAACACAGAAGGACGGTTAGTGGTCCTACTGATGGACAGAGGAGAGGAGAAGGACAGAAGAACGGCTAGTGGTCCTACTGATGGACAGAGGAGAGGAGATGAGAAGGACAGAAGGACGGTTAGTAGTCCTACTGATGGACAGAGGAGAGGAGAAGGACAGAAGGACGGTTAGTGGTCCTACTGATGGACAGAGGAGAGGAGAAGGACAGAAGGACGGTTAGTGGTCCTACTGATGGACAGAGGAGAGGAGATGAGAAGGACGGTTAGTAGTCCTACTGATGGACAGAGGAGAGTAGAGGAGAAGGACAGAAGGACGGAAAGTGGTCCTACTGATGGACAGAGGCGAGGAGATGAGAAGGACGGTTAGTAGTCCTACTGATGGACAGAGGAGATGAGAAGGACAGAAGGACGGCTAGTGGTCCTACTGATGGACAGAGGAGAGGAGATGAGAAGGACAGAAGGACGGTTAGTAGTCCTACTGATGGACAGAGGAGAGGAGAGGAGAAGGACAGAAGGACGGTTAGTAGTCCTACTGATGGACAGAGGAGAGGAGAAGGACAGAAGGACGGTTAGTGGTCCTACTGATGGACAGAGGAGATGAGAAGGACAGAAGGACGGTTAGTGGTCCTACTGATGGACAGAGGAGATGAGAAGGACAGAAGGACGGTTAGTGGTCCTACTGATGGACAGAGGAGAGGAGAAGGACAGAAGGACGGTTAGTGGTCCTACTGATGGACAGAGGAGAGGAGATGAGAAGGACAGAAGGACGGTTAGTGGTCCTACTGATGGACAGAGGAGATGAGAAGGACGGTTAGTGGTCCTACTGATGGACAGAGGAGATGAGAGGAGAAGGACAGAAAGACGGCTAGTGGTCCTACTGATGGACAGAGGAGAGGAGATGAGAAGGACAGAAGGACGGTTAGTAGTCCTACTGATGGACAGAGGAGAGGAGAGGAGAAGGACAGAAGGACGGCTAGTAGTCCTACTGATGGACAGAGGAGAGGAGAAGGACAGAAGGACGGTTAGTAGTCCTACTGATGGACAGAGGAGAGGAGATGAGAAGGACAGAAGGACGGTTAGTGGTCCTACTGATGGACAGAGGAGAGGAGAGGAGAAGGACAGAAGGACGGCTAGTAGTCCTACTGATGGACAGAGGAGAGGAGAGGAGAAGGACAGAAGGACGGCTAGTGGTCCTACTGATGGACAGAGGAGAGGAGATGAGAAGGACGGTTAGTAGTCCTACTGATGGACAGAGGAGAGGAGAAGGACAGAAGGACGGTTAGTAGTCCTACTGATGGACAGAGGAGATGAGAGGAGAAGGACAGAAGGACGGTTAGTAGTCCTACTGATGGACAGAGGAGAGGAGATGAGAAGGACAGAAGGACGGCTAGTGGTCCTACTGATGGACAGAGGAGATGAGAAGGACAGAAGGACGGCTAGTGGTCCTACTGATGGACAGACAGTGTAGATAGGAAAGATTACTAAAGGTTTAATAAAGGGTTAATACAGGTTTGGTCAGTAGGTTAGAATAGTTAAAGGATTAATACAGGTTTAGTAAATGTTTAGTAAAGGGTTAATACAGGTTTAGTAAATGTTTAGTAAAGGATTAATACAAGTTTAGTAAATGTTTAGTAAAGGATTAATACAGGTTTAGTAAATGTTTAGTAAAGGGTTAATACAGGTTTAGTAAAGGATTAATACAGGTTTAGTAAATGTTTAGTAAAGGGTTAATACAGGTTTAGTAAAGGGTTAATACAGGTTTAGTAAATGTTTAGTAAAGGGTTAATACAGGTTTAGTAAAGGGTTAATACAGGTTTAGTAAAGGGTTAATACAGGTTTAGTAAAGAGTTAATACAGGTTTAGTAAATGTTTAGTAAAGGATTAATACAGGTTTAGTAAATGTTTAGTAAAGGGTTAATACAGGTTTAGTAAAGGATTAATACAGGTTTAGTAAAGGGTTAATACAGGTTTAGTAAATGTTTAGTAAAGGATTAATACAGGTTTAGTAAAGGGTTAATACAGGTTTAGTAAAGAGTTAATTCAGGTTTAGTAAATGTTTAGTAAAGGATTAATACAGGTTTAGTAAATGTTTAGTAAAGGATTAATACAGGTTTAGTAAAGAGTTAATACAGGTTTAGTAAAGGATTAATACAGGTTTAGTAAATGTTTAGTAAAGGGTTAATACAGGTTTAGTAAAGGGTTAATACAGGTTTAGTAAAGGATTAATGCAGGTTTAGTAAAGGTTTAGTAAAGGTTTGGTAAAGGCTAGAGGTTAGAATAGTCACCTTCTCGTAGTCCACCAGCTCTCCCTGTTTCCTGATGTTCTTCTTAGCCAGATAGATCGCTGGACAGATAGAGAGATGAGATGGCCAGTTTAGACCCTACGAACTGATAGATCGCTGGACAGATAGAGAGATGAGATGGCCAGTTTAGACCCTACGAACTGATAGATCGCTGGACAGATAGAGAGATGAGATGGCCAGTTTAGACCCTACGAACTGATAGATCGCTGGACAGATAGAGAGATGAGATGGCCAGTTTAGACCCTACGAACTGATAGATCGCTGGACAGATAGAGAGATGAGATGGCCAGTTTAGACCCTACGAACTGATAGATCGCTGGACAGATAGAGAGATGAGATGGCCAGTTTAGACCCTACGAACTGATAGATCGCTGGACAGATAGAGAGATGAGATGGCCTGTTTAGACCCTACGAACTGATAGATCGCTGGACAGATAGAGAGATGAGATGGCCAGTTTAGACCCTACGAACTGATAAATCGCTGGACAGATAGAGAGATGAGATGGCCAGTTTAGACCCTACGAACTGATAGATCGCTGGACAGATAGAGAGATGAGATGGCCAGTT
This sequence comes from Salmo trutta, assembly GCF_901001165.1. Taxonomy (NCBI): domain Eukaryota; kingdom Metazoa; phylum Chordata; class Actinopteri; order Salmoniformes; family Salmonidae; genus Salmo; species Salmo trutta. Next base: position 1,378,695 of record NW_021823104.1, on the reverse strand, counting down.
TAGACCCTACGAAACTGATAGATCGCTGGACAGATAGAGAGATGAGATGGCCAGTTTAGACCCTACGAGCTGATAGATCGCTGGACAGATAGAGAGATGAGATGGCCAGTTTAGACCCTACGAACTGATAGATCGCTGGACAGATAGAGAGATGAGATGGCCAGTTTAGACCCTACGAACTGATAGATCGCTGGACAGATAGAGAGATGAGATGGCCAGTTTAGACCCTACGAACTGTAGTCAAATAAATGACAGAATTCACAACATACCCTCAAACTCTTAACCCTTAACCTTTAACCTTTAACCTGTTAGGGCTAGGGGGATTATTGACACGGCCGGATAAAAAACGTACCCGATTTAATCTGGTTACTACTCCTGCCCAGTAACTAGAATATGCATATAATTATTGGCTTTGGATAGAAAACACCCTAAAGTTTCTAAAACTGTTTGAATGGTGTCTGTGAGTATAACAGAACTAATATGGCAGGCCAAAACCTGAGAAGATTCCATGCAGGAAGTGGCCTGTCTGACAAGTTGTGTTTCATCTTAGCTCTGTTTATTGAAGACTGAGGATCTTTGCTATAACGTGACACTTCCTACGGCTCCCATAGGCTCTCAGAGCCCGGGAAAAAGCTGAACGATATCGAGGCAGCCTCTGGCTGAAACACATTATCGCTTTTGGCAAGTGGCCGATCAGAGGACAATAGGCTTGGGCGCGTGCCTGAGTCGACCCCAAGCTTTATTTTCTTTCGTCTGTTTACCAAATTGCAGATTCCCGGTCGGAATATTATCGCTTTTTTACGAGAAAAATGGCATAAAAATTGATTTTAAACAGCGGTTGACATGCTTCGAAGTACGGTTATGAAATATTTCTATTTTTTTGTCACGAAATGTGTCGTGCGCGTGACTCTTATTTACACTTCGGATAGTGTCTTGAACGCACAAACAAAACGCCGCTGTTTGGACATAACTATGGATTATTTGGGACCAAACCAACATTTGTTATTGAAGTAGAAGTCCTGGGAGTGCATTCTGATGAAGAACACCAAAGGTAATCAAACTTTTCTAATAGTAAATCGGAGTTTGGTGAAGGCTAAACTTGCTGGGTGTCTAAATAGCTAGCCCTGTGATGCCGGGCTATCTACTTAGAATATTGCAAAATGTGCTTTCACCGAAAAGCTATTTTAAAATCGGACATATCGAGTGCATAGAGGAGTTCTGTATCTATAATTCTTAAAATAATTGTTATACTTTTTGTGAACGTTTATAGTGAGTAATTTAGTAAATTGTTAGTAAATTCGCCGGAAGTTTGCGGGGGGTATGCTAGTTCTGAACGTCACATGCTAATGTAAAAAGCTGTTTTTTGATATAAATATGAACTTGATTGAACAAAACATGCATGTATTGTATAACATAATGTCCTAGGTGTGTCATCTGATGAAGATCATCAAAGGTTAGTGCTGCATTTAGCTGTCTTCTGGGTTTTTGTGACATTATATGCTAGCTTGAAAAATGGGTGTCTGATTATTTCTGGCTGGGTACTCTGCTGACATAATCTAATGTTTTGCTTTCGTTGTAAAGCCTTTTTGAAATCGGACAGTGTGGTTAGATTAACGAGAGTCTTGTCTTTAAAATGCTGTAAAATAGTCATATGTTTGAGAAATTGAAGTAATAGCATTTCTAAGGTATTTGAATAACGCGCCACAGGATTCATTTTACATTTACATTTTAGTAATTTAGCAGACGCTCTTATCCAGAGCGACTTACAGTAGTGAATGCATACATTTCATACAATTTCATACATATCATACATTTTTTTCTGTGCTGGCCCCCCGTGGGAATCAAACCCACAACCCTGGTGTTGCAAACACCATGCTCTACCAACTGAGCTACCGTGAAGGATTCCACTGGCTGTTACGTAGGTGGGACGATTTCGTCCCGCCGGCCCTAGAGAGGTTAATCATCAACTCTCAACCTTTAACCCTTAACCTTTAACCATCAACCCTTAACCCTTAACCTTTAATCCTCAACCCTTAACCCTTAACCTTTAACCTTTAATCCTCAACTCTTAACCCTTAACCTTTAACCCTGAATCATCAACTCCCAGCCTCAACTCTTAACCCTTAACCTTTATCCTTTAATCATCAACCCTTAACCTTTAACCTTTAACCCTCAACTCTTAACCCTCAACCTCAACCTTTAACGTTTAATCTTCAACTCTTAACTTTTACCCCTTAGCCTTTAACCTTTAATCATCAACCCTTAACCCTCAACTCTTAACCCTTAACCTTTAACCTTTAACCCTCAACCATTAAAGAGTGACTGTCACTAATTATCCCTTTGAAAACGGCTTATAAGGCATCGATATGAGTCAGAAACATTTTTTGTGTCAAAATTTACTACGAAGTGTAAATAGGATAAATATGGGCACGAAGTCAGTCTTGTCTAAAAATGTAGTTTGGACCCTGAGTAGGTCACAACGAGCAAATTAAGGTACGTTTTGGATTAGAATTATGTAAACAATTCATGCCTTCTTTTTTCCAAGCTCAACGTGCAAATCACTCCTCCACCCACTACACACCCCTTTACTGGATGGCTCTGTTGTTTAACCCTAACCCTAACCCACTCCTCCACCCACTACACACCCCTTTACTGGATGGCTCTGTTGTTTAACCCTAACCCTAACCCACTCCTCCACCCACTACACACCCCTTTACTGGATGGCTCTGTTGTTTAACCCTAACCCTAACCCTAACCCTAACCCTAACCCACTCCTCCACCCACTTCACAGCCCTTTACTGGATGGCTCTGTTGTTTAACCCTAACCCTAACCCAAACCCTAACCCACTCCTCCACCCACTTCACAGCCCTTTACTGGATGGCTCTGTTGTTTTATTGCCCCCAGCGTTCAAAGGATCACGGACGGTTTGAGACTGAAAAGCCCAGATTGACCACAGCCAACTACGGTTTGCGTGCCCTTCCGAAGTACCCCAATATCCTACCGATCGGAATAGGTGGTTGGGATTCATTGGTCCCCCAATGGTGGTGAAAATACCATTAGCTAGACCATAGATTGCTGGTTATGTATCTGGTTATATATATTTTGATCATTTTGATTATCCCTATTATCGCTAGTATAGCTGACGTTGGCTTGTTAGCTACCTAACTAGCTAGCTAGCTAAAGTTAGCCTACCTCAATACAACTCAGATTTGGCTTGGAAACACGAATTGCCAAAAGGCACCTAAAGGACTCTCAGAACATGAGAAACAAGATTCTTTGGTCTGATGAAATCAAGATTGAACTCTTTGGCCTGAATGGCAAGCGTCACATCTGGAGGAATCCTGGCACCATCCCTATGGTGAAGCATGGTGGTTGGTGGCAGCAACATTTTCAGCAGCAGGGACTGGGAGACTAGTCAGGGGGAGGGAAAGATGAACAGAGCAAAGTACAGAGAAATCCTTAATGAAAACCTGCTCCAGAGCGCTGAGGACCTCAGGACCTTCCAACAGGACAACGACCCAAGAAAACACAGCCAAGACAACGGAGCTCATTCTCTCCCTCATCGATTTCGAGGGACCAGCCGAGACACCTGCCATGGGCCAACTGAGGGGACAGTTCGGGACCGACCAGTAGGAGGATCTGAACTTGAAAGCCGCCGCGGCCCAAGTGATAGTGGTGGATGGCCAGCTACTTCAGGGGGTTAGTGACTGGCCATACCGTCATTTCCAAATCAAGCCTTTTGTATCAGGTAAAGCACCAACAGGTGGAACTTAGAGAGGTGCTATTGCTGCCCTGACGAAACGCGGGAACTCTTCTCCAGCTGGCCCAAACCCATTTGTTTGGGGGGGCGCACCTGGGTATGGAGAAGACCCGGGAACAGGTCGGCGCCCAGTTCCACCGGCCCGGTATGAGGCGTGCCGTGGAAGACTATTGCTGCCCGGAGTGTCAAATCACCGCCCCCAAATGCACACTTCCCAAAACCCGCTGGTCTCGCTACTGATCATCAGGGTGCCATTTGAACGGATCGCAACGGACGTAGTGGGGCCCCTGGTAAAATCCTGGTAATAGTAGATTATGCTACTCGATATCCCGAGGCCAATCTCCTACGGGCGGCGGTCTCCAAGGGAATCGCCCGGGAGCTATTCCACCTCTTTAAACAAGGCGGGGTGAACGAGATCCTAACCGGCCAAGGTATGAAAGCAGATCTGGACCAGCCGTCTTTCACCCGTAGAAAGATGGGCTCGTCAAACGTTTTGGGGGGTATTAGACAGCGTTTTCGACACCGGAGGACTTATATCAGTTCTGGGTCGTCTCATTCGGTCTCCACGGAGCCCCACCCACGTTCCAGCACCTGATTGACCGACCCCATCAACAGTGGGCAGCGGCCTATTTGGATGACATCATCATCCATAGTCAAGGTTGAGAAGAGCACCTGACGTGCCTCCACGTGGTGCTGGACGTGCTCAGGTAAGCCGGGATGACAGCGAACCACAAGAAATGCAAGCTGGGGTTTGAGGAGGTGGAGTACCTGGGGTATTTGATAAGACGGGGAAAGTCAAGCCCCAGGAGAGGAAGCTCCACTCGGTATGTGACTGGCCCATTCCAAGACACAGGTCAAGTCCTTCCCGGGGCTGGATGAGATACTACAGCCGGTTCATCCCCAACTTTGCAGCTAGAGCCTCTCCCCTCACCAATCTAACCAGGGCCCACCTCCCGAAAACAGTCAACTGGTCAGACGAGACCGAAATGGCATTCAGGAACCTGAAGGAAGAGCTGTGCTCCCATCCGAATCTCGTAACACCCGATATCCAGTTACCGATGTTGGTCCAGACGGACACCAGCGACATGGGGCTAGGGGCCGTCCTGTCCCAGGTACAGGGGACAAGGGGCCGTCCTGTCCCAGGTACAGGGGACTAGGGCCGTCCTGTCCCAGGTACAGGGGACTAGGGACAGTCCTGTCCCAGGTACAGGGGACTAGGGGCCGTCCTGTCCCAGGTACACGGGACTAGGGGCCGTCCTGTCCCAGGTACAGTGGACTAGGGGCCGTCCTGTCCCAGGTACAGGGGACTAGGGGCAGTCCTGTCCCAGGTACACGGGACTAGGGGCCATCCTGTCCCAGGTACAGGGGACTAGGGGCCGTCCTGTCGCAGGTACAATGGACTAGGGGCCATCCTGTCCCAGGTACAGGGGACAAGCGCCCGTCGTGTCCCAGGTACAGGGGACTAGGGGCCGTCCTGTCCCAGGTACAGGGGACTAGGGGCCATCCTGTCCCAGGTACAGGGGACAAGGGCCCATCCTGTCCCAGGTACAGGGGACTAGGGGCCGTCCCAGGTACACGGGACTAGGGTCAGTCCTGTCCCAGGTACAGGGGACTAGGGGCCGTCCTGTCCCAGGTACAGGGGACTAGGGGCCGTCCTGTGTCAGGTACAGGGGACAAGGGCCCGTCGTGTCCCAGGTACAGGGGACTAGGGGCCGTCCTGTCCCAGGTACAGGGGACTAGGGGCCGTCCTGTCCCAGGTACAGGGGACTAGGGGCCGTCCTGTCCAGGTACAGGGGACTAGGGGCCGTCCTGTCCCAGGTACAGGGGACTAGGGGCCGTCCTGTCCCAGGTATAGGGGACTAGGGGCCGTCCTTTCCCAGGTACAGGGGACTAGGGGCAGTCCTGTCCCAGGTATAGGGGACCAGGGGCCGTCCTGTCCCAGGTACAGGGGACTAGGGGCCGTCCTGTCCCAGGTACAGGGGACCAGGGTCCGTCCTGTCCCAGGTACAGGGGACCAGGGGCCGTCCCAGGTACAGGGGACTAGGGGCAGTCCTGTCCCAGGTACAGGGGACCAGGGTCCGTCCTTTCCCAGGTAAAGGGGACTAGGGGCCGTCCTGTCCCAGGTACAGGGGACCAGGGTCTGTCCTTTCCCAGGTACAGGGGACTAGGGGCCGTCCTGTCCCAGGTACAGGGGACTAGGGGCCGTCCTGTCCCAGGTACAGGGGACTAGGGGCCGTCCTGTCCCAGGTACAGGGGACTAGGTGCCGTCCTGTCCAAGGTACAGGGGACTAGGGGCCGTCCTGTCCCAGGTACAGGGGACTAGGGGCCGTCCTGTCCCAGGTACAGGGGACTAGGTCCGTCCTGTCCCAGGTACAGGGGACTAGGGGCCGTCCTGTCCCAGGTACAGGGGACTAGGGGCCGTCCTGTCCCAGGTACAGGGGACAAGGGGCAGTCCTGTCCCAGGTACGGGGGACTAGGGGCAGTCCTGTCCCAGGTACAGGGGACTAGGGACAGTCCTGTCCCAGGTACGGGGGACTAGGGGCCATCCTGTCCTGGGTACGGGGGACTAGGGGCCGTCCTGTCCCAGGTACAGGGGACTAGGGACAGTCCTGTCCCAGGTACGGGGGACTAGGGGCAGTCCTGTCCCAGGTACAGGGGACTAGGGGCCGTCCTGTCCCAGGTACGGGGGACTAGGGGCAGTCCTGTCCCATGTACAGGGGACTAGGGGCAGTCCTGTCCCAGGTACAGTGGATTAGGTCCGTCCTGTCCCAGGTACAGGGGACAAGGGGCAGTCCTGTCCCAGGTACAGGGGACTAGGGGCAGTCCTGTCCCAGGTACACGGGACAAGGGTCCGTCCTGTCCCAGGTACACGGGACAAGGGTCCGTCCTGTCCCAGGTACAGGGGACTAGGGGCCGTCCTGTCCCAGGTACAGGGGCCGTCCTGTCCCAGGTACAGGGACTAGGGGCCGCCCTGTCCCAGGTACAGGGGACTAGGGGCCGTCCTGTCCCAGGTACAGGGGATTAGGGGCCGTCCTGTCCCAGGTACAGGGGACTAGGGGCAGTCCTGTCCCAGGTACAGGGGACTAGGGGCAGTCCTGTCCCAGGTACAGGGGATTAGGTCCGTCCTGTCCCAGGTACAGGGGATTAGGTCCGTCCTGTCCCAGGTACAGGGGACTAGGGGCCGTCCTGTCCCAGGTACAGGGGACTAGGTGCCGTCCTGTCCCAGGTACAGGGGACTAGGGACAGTCCTGTCCCAGGTACAGGGGACTAGGGGCCGTCCTGTCCCAGGTACAGGGGATTAGGTCCGTCCTGTCCCAGGTACAGGGGACTAGGGGCAGTCCTGTCCCAGGTACAGGGGACTAGGGGCCGCCCCGTCCCAGGTACAGGGGCCGTCCTGTCCCAGGTACAGGGGACTAGGGGCCGTCCCGTCCCAGGTACAGGGGACTAGGGGCAGTCCTGTCCCAGGTACAGGGGACTAGGGGCCGTCCTGTCCCAGGTACAGGGGACTAGGGGCAGTCCTGTCCCAGGTACAGGGGACTAGGGTCCGTCCTGTCCCAGGTACAGGGGACTAGGGGCAGTCCTGTCCCAGGTACAGGGGACTAGGGGCCGTCCTGTCCCAGGTACGGGGGACTAGGGGCCGTCCCAGGTACAGGGGACTAGGGGCCGTCCTGTCCCAGGTACAGGGGACTAGGGGCCATCCTGTCCCAGGTACAGGGGACTAGGGGCAGTCCTGTCCCAGGTACAGGGGACTAGGGGCCGTCCTTTCCCAGGTACAGGGTCCGTCCTGTCCCAGGTACAGGGGACTAGGGGCCGTCCTTTCCCAGGTACAGGGTCCGTCCTGTCCCAGGTACGGGGGACTAGGGGCAGTCCTGTCCCAGGTACGGGGGACTAGGGGCAGTCCTGACCCAGGTACAGGGGACTAGGGGCAGTCCTGTCCCAGGTACAGGGAATTAGGTCCGTCCTGTCCCAGGTACAGGGGACTAGGGGCCGTCCCAGGTACAGGGGACCAGGGGCCGTCCTGTCCCAGGTACAGGGGACCAGGGCCCGTCCTGTCCCAGGTACAGGGGACTAAGGGCCGCCTTTCCCAGGTACAGGGGACTAGGGGCCGTCCTGTCCCAGGTACAGGGGACTAGGGTCAGTCCTGTCCCAGGTACGGGGGACCAGGGGCCGTCCTGTCCCAGGTACAGGGGACTAGGGGCAGTCCTGTCCCAGGTACAGGGGCCGTCCTGTCCCAGGTACAGTGGATTAGGTCCGTCCTGTCCCAGGTACAGGGGACAAGGGTCCGTCCTGTCCCAGGTACAGGGGACTAGGGGCAGTCCTGTCCCAGGTACAGGGGACTAGGGGCCGTCCTATCCCAGGTACGGGGGACTAGGGGCAGTCCTGTCCCAGGTACAGGGGACTAGGGGCAGTCCTGTCCCAGGTACAGGGGACTAGGGGCCGTCCTGTCCCAGGTACAGGGGACTAGGGGCAGTCCTGTCCCAGGTACAGGGGACTAGGGTCCGTCCTGTCCCAGGTACAGTGGATTAGGGGCCGTCCTGTCCCAGGTACAGGGGACTAGGGGCAGTCCTGTCCCAGGTACAGGGGACTAGGGGCCGTCCTTTCCCAGGTACAGGGTCCGTCCTGTCCCAGGTACAGGGGACTAGGGGCCGTCCTTTCCCAGGTACAGGGTCCGTCCTGTCCCAGGTACAGGGGACTAGGGGCAGTCCTGTCCCAGGTACAGGGGACTAGGGGCCGTCCTTTCCCAGGTACAGGGTCCGTCCTGTCCCAGGTACAGGGGACTAGGGGCCGTCCTTTCCCAGGTACAGGGTCCGTCCTGTCCCAGGTACGGGGGACTAGGGGCAGTCCTGTCCCAGGTACGGGGGACTAGGGGCAGTCCTGTCCCAGGTACAGGGGACTAGGTGCAGTCCTGTCCCAGGTACAGGGGATTAGGTCCGTCCTGTCCCAGGTACAGGGGACTAGGGGCCGCCCTGTTCAGCTGGGAATGTCAGTATCTGTATCAGATGGGAATGTCAGTATCTGTATCAGATGGGAATGTCAGTATCAGATGGGAATGTCAGTATCTGTATCAGATGGGAATGTCAGTATCTGTATCAGATGGGAATGTCAGTATCTGTATCAGATGGGAATGTCAGTATCTGTATCAGATGGGAATGTCAGTATCTGTATCAGATGGGAATGTCAGTATCTGTTTCAGATGGGAATGTCAGTATCTGTATCAGATGGGAATGTCAGTATCTGTATCAGATGGGAATGTCAGTATCTGTTTCAGATGGAAATGTCAGTATCTGTTTCAGATGGGAATGTCAGTATTTGTATCAGATGGGAATGTCAGTATCTTGTTTCAGATGGGAAATGTCAGTATCTTATCAGATGGGAATGTCAGTATCTGTTTCAGCTGGAATGTCAGTATCTGTTTCAGATGGGAATGTCAGTATCTTGTATCAGATGGGAATGTCAGTATCTGTTATCAGATGGGAATGTCAGTATCTGTATCAGATGGGAATGTCAGTATCTGTTTCAGATGGGAATGTCAGTATCTGTATCAGATGGGAATGTCAGTATCTGTTTCAGATGGGAATGTCAGTATCTGTTTCAGATGGGAATGTCAGTATCTGTTTCAGATGGGAATGTCAGTATTTGTATCAGATGGGAATGTCAGTATCTGTATCAGATGGGAATGTCAGTATCTGTATCAGATGGGAATGTCAGTATCTGTATCAGATGGGAATGTCAGTATCTGTATCAGATGGGAATGTCAGTATCTGTATCAGATGGGAATGTCAGTATCTGTTTCAGATGGGAATGTCAGTATCTGTATCAGATGGGAATGTCAGTATCTGTATCAGATGGGAATGTCAGTATCTGTTTCAGAATGTCATTGAAAGGTGCACATTGTTATATTAGCAGAATAATGCTTCTATGGTATTTTATTAACCTTTATTTAACTAGGAAAGTCAGTTAGGAACAAATTCTTATTTTCAGTGACGGCCTAGGAACAGTCTGCCCCTTGTTCAGGGGAACGGTGGGTTAACTGCCTTGTTCAGGGGAACAGTCTGCCCCTTGTTCAGGGGAACAGTGGGCTAACTGCCTTGTTCAGGGGAACAGTCTGCCCCTTGTTCAGGGGAACGGTGGGTTAACTGCCTTGTTCAGGGGAACAGTCTGCCCCTTGTTCAGGGGAACGGTGGGTTAACTGCCTTGTTCAGGGGAACAGTGGGTTAACTGCCTTTTTCAGGGGAACAGTGGGTTAACTGCCTTGTTCAGGGGAACAGTGGGTTAACTGCCTTGTTCAGGGGAACGGTGGGTTAACTGCCTCGTTCAGGGGAACGGTGGGGTTAACTGCCTCGTTCAGGGGAACAGTGGGGTTAACTGCCTTGTTCAGGGGAACAGTGGGTTAACTGCCTTGTTCAGGGGAACAGTCTGCCCCTTGTTCAGGGGAACGGTGGGTTAACTGCCTTGTTCAGGGGAACAGTGGGTTAACTGCCTTGTTCAGGGGAACAGTGGGGTTAACTGCCTTGTTCAGGGGAACGGTGGGTTAACTGCCTTGTTCAGGTGAACGGTGGGTTAACTGCCTCATTCAGGGGAACAGTGGGTTAACTGCCTTGTTCAGGGGAACAGTCTGCCCCTTGTTCAGGGGAACGGTGGGTTAACTGCCTTGTTCAGGGGAACAGTGGGTTAACTGCCTTTTTCAGGGGAACAGTGGGTTAACTGCCTTGTTCAGGGGAACAGAGGGTTAACTGCCTTGTTCAGGGGAACGGTGGGTTAACTGCCTCGTTCAGGGGAACGGTGGGTTAACTGCCTCGTTCAGGGGAACGGTGGGGTTAACTGCCTCGTTCAGGGGAACGGTGGGTTAACTGCCTTGTTCAGGGGAACAGTGGGTTAACTGCCTTGTTCAGGGGAACAGTCTGCCCCTTGTTCAGGGGAACGGTGGGTTAACTGCCTTGTTCAGGGGAACAGTGGGTTAACTGCCTTGTTCAGGGGAACAGTGGGGTTAACTGCCTTGTTCAGGGGAACGGTGGGTTAACTGCCTTGTTCAGGGGAACGGTGGGTTAACTGCCTCATTCAGGGGAACAGTGGGTTAACTGCCTTGCTCAGGGGAACAGTGGGTTAACTGCCTCATTCAGGGGAACAGTGGGTTAACTGCCTTGTTCAGGGGAACAGTGGGTTAACTGCCTCGTTCAGGGGAACGGTGGGTTAACTGCCTTGTTCAGGGGAACGGTGGGTTAACTGCCTTGTTCAGGGGAACAGTGGGTTAACTGCCTTGTTCAGGGGAACGGTGGGTTAACTGCCTTGTTCAGGGGAACAGTGGGTTAACTGCCTTGTTCAGGGGAACAGTGGGTTAACTGCCTTGTTCAGGGGAACGGTGGGTTAACTGCCTTGTTCAGGGGAACAAGGCAGTTAACCCACCGTTCCCCTGAACAAGCACTTCTTTTAGAATATCTACATAGTTATTGAACTCAACCTGCTTGTTGTTGGTTGCAATTGAGTGGGGGGAAACAGCTGTGGCCAAGGTTATGACAGATGTCTTGGTGACGGCAAGGAGACACAACAAGAAACACACACATCAAAACCACAACCCCAAGCCAACTAACGTTTGGCTTCTGTCATGGCCCCCGGTATTTCATGAAGAGGAAGCAGAAAAAAACAAGGCAGAATCAACAGATGCCCACTTAACCCTTAACCTCACCATAGTCCAGCTCTGAGGCAGGCCAACGGCTACTGGTCCAGAAATATGGAGTCTGAGAGAGAGAGAGAGAGAGAGAGAGAGATGTTCAGAAAGAGGGAGATTTCTGCGTGAGGCCAAACCACACGACCAACAACATTGGACACTTTACGAAACCTTAAGCCTTCACTATCTCATCCTGGAATATCCAAGGCCTGAGGTCATCTGTCTTTGGCCTAAAGAGCAGGAACCTGGAATTCATCAATGAAATCAGAAATACAGACATTGTCATCCTACAAGACACCTGGTATAGAGGAGACGGACCCACTGGTTGCCCTCTAGGTTACAGAGAGCTGGTAGTCCCATCCACCACACTACCAGGTGGGTGGTATAGAGGAGATGGACCCACTGGTTGTCCTCTAGGTTACAGAGAGCTGGTAGTCCCATCCACCACACTACCAGGTGGGTGGTATAGAGGAGACGGACCCACTGGTTGCCCTCTAGGTTACAGAGAGCTGGTAGTCCCATCCACCACACTACCAGGTGGTATAGAGGAGAGGGACCCACTGGTTGTCCTCTAGGTTACAGAGAGCTGGTAGTCCCATCCACCACACTACCAGGTGGTATAGAGGAGACGGACCCACTGGTTGTCCTCTAGGTTACAGAGAGCTGGTAGTCCCATCCACCACACTACCAGGTGGTATAGAGGAGACGGACCCACTGGTTGTCCTCTAGGTTACAGAGAGCTGGTAGTCCCATCCACCACACTACCAGGTGGTATAGAGGAGATGGACCCACTGGTTGTCCTCTAGGTTACAGAGAGCTGGTAGTCCCATCCACCACACTACCAGGTGGTATAGAGGAGACGGACCCACTGGTTGTCCTCTAGGTTAAAACTACAAACTACAAAAGACAGCTTCTCCACATTCAGCCCACTGACACCCCTATCAGACCACAGCCACTAACACCCCTATCAGACCACAGCCACTAACACCCCTATCAGACCACAGTCAGCCCACTGACACCCCTATCAGACCACAGTCAGCCCCACTGACACCCCTATCAGACCACAGTCAGCCCACTGACACCCCTATCAGACCACAGCCCACTGACACCCCTATCAGACCACAGCCCACTGACACCCCTATCAGACCACAGTCAGCCCACTGACACCCCTATCAGACCACAGTCAGCCCACTGACACCCCTATCAGACCACAGTCAGCCCACTGACACCCTATCAGACCATAGCCCACTGACACCCCTATCAGACCACATTCCACTGACACCCCTATCAGACCACAGTCAGCCCACTGACACCCCTATCAGACCACAGCCCACTGACACCCCTATCAGACGACAGTCAGCTACTGACACCCCTATCAGACGACAGTCAGCTACTGACACCCCTATCAGACCACAGTCAGCCCACTGACACCCCTATCAGACCACATTCCACTGACACCCCTATCAGACCACAGCCCACTGACACCCCTATCAGACCACAGCTCACTGACACCCCTATCAGACCACATTCCACTGACACCCCTATCAGACCACAGCCCACTGACACCCCTATCAGACCACAGCCAGCCCACTGACACCCCTATCAGACCACAGTCAGCCCACTGACACCCTTATCAGACCACAGTCAGCCCACTGACACCCCTATCAGACCACAGTCAGCCCACTGACACCCCTATCAGACCACAGCCCACTGACACCCCTATCAGACCACAGCCCACTGACACCCCTATCAGACCACAGTCAGCCCACTGACACCCCTATCAGACCACAGTCAGCCTACTGACACCCCTATCAGACCACAGCCCACTGACACCCCTATCAGACCACAGCCTACTGACACCCCTATCAGACCACAGTCAGCCCACTGACACCCCTATCAGACCACAGCCCACTGACACCCCTATCAGACCACAGTCAGCCCACTGACACCCCTATCAGACCACAGTCAGCCCACTGACACCCCTATCAGACCACAGCCTACTGACACCCCTATCAGATCTCAGCAGTCTACTTGAAAAGAGAAATACTCAGTGATGAGGCATCAACGTCAAAGGAACTGAGTAATATTAAGAAATGCTATAGATGGAAGGAAAGTAGTGTGGAAAAAAAACTATTAGGAAGCATCAAATTCAATCCCTTTTAGACAACTTCCTGGACAAAACGTTCCACTGTAACAGTGAAGGTGTAAACTCGGCAGTAGAAAATCTTAACAGTATTTTTGACCTCTCAGCTTCCCTATCAAATCTAAAAATGTCAAACAGAAAACCGAAGAAAATTATCAACAATGACAAATGATTTGATGAGGAATGCAGAAACCTAAGAAAGAAATGGAGAAAACTGTCCAACCAAAAACACAGAGACCCAGAAAACCTGAGTCTACACCTTCACTATGGGGAATCACTAAAACAATACAGAAACACAGAGACCCAGAAAACCTGAGTCTACTCCTTCACTATGGTGAATCACTAAAACAATACAGAAACACAGAGACCCAGAAAACCTGAGTCTACGCCTTCACTATGGTGAATCACTAAAACAATACAGAAACACAGAGACCCAGAAAACCTGAGTCTACACCTTCACTATGGGGAATCACTAAAACAATACAGAAACACAGAGACCCAGAAACCCTGAGTCTACTCCTTCACTATGGTGAATCACTAAAACAATACAGAAACACAGAGACCCAGAAAACCTGAGTCTACGCCTTCACTATGGTGAATCACTAAAACAATACAGAAATACACTACGGAAAACCAAACAACAACACGAAGAACTATCTATCCAAAACAGAGATGTGTGGATAAACCACTTCTCCAATCTTCTCCAGTCTCTATAACAAAGAACAAACAGCAAAAACATAAACATGATCAAAATACAGATCTTAGAATCAACTATTAAAGACTACCAGAACCCACTGGATTCTCCAATTACATTGAATAAACTACAGGACAAAATACAAAACCCTCCAACCCAAAAAGGCTTGTGGTGTTGATGGTGTCCTCAACGAAATGATCAAATATACAGACAACAAATTCCAATTGGCTATACTAAAACTCTTTAACATCATCCTCAGCTCTGGCATCTTCCCCAATATTTGGAACTAAGGACTGATCACCCCAATCCACAAAAGCGGAGACAAATATGACCCCATATATACGTCAACAGCGACATTGAGAAAATCTTTGGCATTATCATTAACAGCAAACTCATACATTTCCTCAGTGAAAACAATGCACTGAGCAAATGTCAAATTGGCTTTTTACCAAATTACCGTATGACAGACCACGTATTCAGCCTGCACACCCTAATTGACAAACAAACCAAAACAAAGGCAAAGTCTTCTCATGCTTTGTTGATTTCAAAAAAGGATTTGACTCAATTTGGCATGAGGGTCTACTAAATAAATTGATGGAAAGTGGTGTTGGGGGAAAAACATACATTATAAAATCCATGTACACAAACAACAAGTGTGCGGTTAAAATGGCAATGAACACACGTTTCTTCCCACAGGGCCGTGGGGTGAGACAGGGATGCAGCTTAAGCCCCACCCTCTTCAACATATATATCAATGAATTGGTGAGGGCACTAGAACAGTCTGCAGCACCCGGCCTCACCCTACTAGAATCTGAAGTCAAATGTTTACTGTTTGCTGATGATCTGGTGCTTCTGTCCCCAACCAAGGAGGGCCTACAGCACCACCTAGATCTACTGCACAGATTCTGACAGACCTGGGCCCTGGCAGACCTGGGTCCTGACAGACCTGGGCCCTGAAAGACCTGGGCCCTGATAGACCTGGGCCCTGACAGACCTGGGCCCTGACAGACCTGGGCCCTGACAGACCTGGGCCCTGGCAGTAAATCTCAGTAAGACCAAAATAATGGTGTTCCAAAAAAGGTCCAGTCGCCAGGACCACAAAAATAAATTCCATCTAGACACCGTTGCCCTAGAGCACACAAAACACTATACAGACCTTGGCCTAAACATCAGCGCCACAGGTAACTTCCACAAAGCTGTGAACGATCTGAGAGACAAGGCAAGAAGGGCCTTCTACGCCATCAAAAGGAACATAACATTTTACATACCAATTAGGATCTGGCTAAAAATGACTTGAATCAGTTGTTGAACCCATTGCCCTTTATGGTTGTGAGGTCTGGGGTCCGAATACCAACCAACAATTCACTAAATGGGACAAACACCAAATTGAGACTCTGCATGCAGAATTCTGCAATAATATCCTCAGTGTACAACGTAAAACCACAAATAATGCAGAGCAGAATTAGGCCGATACCCGCTAATGATCAAAATCCAGAAAAGAGCCGTTAAATTCTACAACGACCTAAAAGGAAGCGATTCCCAAACCTTCCATAACAAAGCCATCACCTACAGAGAGATGAACCTGGAGAAGAGTCCCCTCAGCAAGCTGGTCCTGGGGCTCTGTTCACAAACACAAACAGACACCACAGAGCCCCAGGACAGCAACACAATTAGACCCCACAGAGCCCCAGGACAGCAACACAATTAGACCCCACAGAGCCCCAGGACAGCAACACAATTAGACCCCACAGAGCCCCAGGACAGCAACACAATTAGACACCACAGAGCCCCAGGACAGCAACACAAACAGACCCCACAGAGCCCCAGGACAGCAACACAATTAGACCCAACCAAATCATGAGAAAACAAAAAGATAATTACTTGACACATTGGAAAGAATTAACAAAAAAACAGAGCAAACTAGAATGCTATTTGGCCCTAAACAGAGAGAACAACGTGGCAGAATACCTAACCACTGGGACTGACCCAAACTTAAGGAAAGCTTTGACTATGTACAGACCCAGTGAGCGTAGCCTTGCTATTGAGAAAGGACGCCGTAGGCAGACCTGGCTCTTAAGACAAGACAGGCTATGTGCAACACTGCCCACAAAATGAAGTGGAAACTGAGCTGCACTTCCTAACTTCCTGCCCAAATGTATGACCATATTAGAGACACATATTTCCCTCAGATTACACAGATCCACAAAGAATTAGAAAACAAACCCAATTTTGATAAACTCACAGCAGTAAGATTTGTGACCTGTTGCCACAAGAAAAGGGCAACCAATGAAGAACAAAACACCATTGTAAATACAACCCATATTTATGTTTATTTATTTTCCCTTTTGTACTTTAACTATTTGCACATCGTTACAACACTGTATGTATACACATAATGTGACATTTGAAATGTCTTTATTCTTTTGGAACTTCTGTGAGTGTAATGTTTACTGTTCATTTTTATTGTTTATTTCACTTTTGTATATTATCTATTTCACCTGCTTTGGCAATGTTAACATATGTTTCCCATGCCAATAAAGCCCCCTTGAATTGACTTGAATTGAGAGGGGGAGGAGAGAGAGGAGAGAGAGGAGGAGAGAGAGATATTCAGAAAGAGAGAGGGAGAGAGAGAGATGTCTGTGTGTGTGTAGAGAGAGGGGGAGTAGAGAGGAGAAAGAGGAGAGAGAGATGTTCAGAGAGAGAGAGAGATGTTGAGAGAGAGAGAGAGAGAGAGAGAGAGAGAGAGAGAGAGAGAGAGAGAGAGAGTTGTCTGTGTTACCTGGAAGCGGTAAGGAGAGCCATCAGATCTCAGGAGATGTCACTTTGAGAGCGAGGCTCTTTCAGAGGATAGATGTACCCATACTGCACCAGGAGTCCTCCCAGGTGGCGCGCCTCTACACACACACATTTCAAAGTGACATTTTGCAGCTTTGAGATGAAGATATGGTATAAAACTAGAAATAGTGACAGGGGGAATTACATCCACAGTGAAAAAAGGAAGAGCCAGACTCACCTTCCTCTGTTATATTGTATTTCTGAATCAGCCACTCGAAGACGTCATTACCTGAAGAGAAAGAGACGTTAGCCCCCGTTTAAACCCCGATCTAACATGCCTCCTTTGTCCTGATCTTGTCCACATGCTGATTGTGCCCACGTTTTTCCACATAGGCGTAGACGATTAAAAAGAGGCATTGCGATGTGATCGTGATCAGGGCGTAGACGATTAAAAAGAGGCATTGCGATGTGATCGTGATCAGATCTTCCTGACCCCCGTCCAGAGGTAGTCGGGAACCCGTTGTGTCAGGATTAATGCCAAGTGTCACGGTGTGGTATAACCCTACTGGTCACGGTGTGGTATAACCCTACTAGGGCTTAATGCCCAGTGTAGACGGATCTGGATTAATGCCAAGTGTAGACGGATCTGGATTAATGCCAAGTGTAGACGGATCTGGATTAATGACAAGTGTAGACGGATCTGGATTAATGCCAAGTGTCACGGTGTGGTATAACCCTACTAGGGAAAAATGCCAGGTGTAGACGTATCTGGATTAATGCCGAGTGTAAACGGATCTGGATTAATGCCGAGTGTAGACGGATCTGGATTAATGCCAAGTGGAGACGGATCTGGATTAATGCCAAGTGTAGACGGATCTGGATTAATGCCAAGTGTAGACGGATCTGGATAAAATGCCAAGTGTAGATGGATCTGGACAGATCACAAACATTTTGATCATGGTATAACCCTACTGGTCTCGGTCTGGTATAACCCTACTGGTCGCGGTGTGGTATAACCCTACTGGTCACGGTCTGGTACAACCCTACTGGTCACGGTCTGGTATAACCCTACTGGTCACGGTCTGGTACAACCCTACTGGTCACGGTCTGGTATAACCCTACTGGTCTCGGTCTGGTACAACCCTACTGGTCACGGTCTGGTATAACCCTACTGGTCTGGTACAACCCTACTGGTCCGGTCTGGTATAACCCTACTGGTCTCGGTCTGGTACAACCCTACTGGTCACGGTCTGGTATAACCCTA
This sequence comes from Salmo trutta, assembly GCF_901001165.1. Classification (NCBI taxonomy): domain Eukaryota; kingdom Metazoa; phylum Chordata; class Actinopteri; order Salmoniformes; family Salmonidae; genus Salmo; species Salmo trutta. Next base: position 1,360,392 of record NW_021823104.1, on the reverse strand, counting down.
CTGGTCTGGTACAAACCCTACTGGTCACGGTCTGGGTATAACCCTACTGGTCTGGTACACCCACTGGTCCGGTCTGGTATAACCCTACTGGCTCGGTCTGGTACAACCCTACTGGTCACAGGTCTGGTACAACCCTACTGGTCCGGTCTGGTATAACCCTACTGGTCACGGTGTGGTATAACCCACTGGTCACGGTCTGGTAGAACCCTACTGGTCACGGTGTGGTAGAACCCTCTGGTCAGGGTCTGTACAACCTACTGGTCTGGTCTGGTATAACCCTACTGTCTGGTACAAGACCCTACTGGTCACGGTCTGGTATAACCCTACTGGTCTGGTAACAACCTACTGGTCACGTCTGGTATAACCCTACTGGTCTCGTCTGGTATAACCCTACTGGTCACGGTGTGGTATAACCCTACTGGTCACGGTCTGGGTATAACCCTACTGGTCACGGTGTGGTATAACCCTACTGGTCAGGGTCGGGTACAACCTACTGGTCTGGGTCTGGTATAACCCTACTGGTCTGGGTCTGGTATAACCCTACTGGTCACGGTCTGGTACAAACCCTACTGGTCACGGTCTGGTACAACCCTACTGGTCAGGTCGGTATAACCCTACTGGTCACGGTGTGGTACCACCCTGGTCACGTGTGGTACAACCCTACTGGTCACGGTCTGGTATAACCCTACTGGTCACGGTCTGGTATAACCCTACTGGTCACGGTCTGGTATAACCCTACTGGTCACGGTCTGGTACAACCCTACTGGTCAGGGTCTGGTACAACCCTACTGGTCCGGTTGTGGTACAACCCTACTTGTCACGTGTGGTACAACCCTACTGGTCACGTGTGGTACAACCCTACTGGTCCACGGGTGTACAACCCTACTGGTCACGGTCTGGTACAACCCCTCTGGTCACGGTCTGGTACAACCCTACTGGTCACGGTGTGGTACACCCTACTGGTCACGGTCTGGCACCCTACTGGTCACGGTCTGGTACAACCCTACTGGTCACGGTCTGGTACAACCCTACTGGTCACGGTCTGGTACAACCCTACTGGTCACGGTCTGGTATAACCCTACTGGTCACGGCTGGTACACCCTACTGGTCCGGTCTGGTACAACCCTACTGGTCACGGTCTGGTACAACCCTACTGGTCACGGTGTGGTACAACCCTACTGGTCACGGTCTGGTACACCCTACTGGTCACGGTCTGGTACAACCCTACTGGTCACGGTCTGGTACAACCCTACTGGTCACGGTCTGGTACAACCCTACTGGTCACGGTCTGGTATAACCCTACTGGTCACGGTGTGGTACAACCCTACTGGTCACGGTGTGGTACAACCCTACTGGTCACGGTCTGGTATAACCCTACTGGTCACGGTCTGGTACAACCCTACTGGTCACGGTGTGGTACAACCCTACTGGTCACGGTCTGGTATAACCCTACTGGTCACGGTCTGGTACAACCCTACTGGTCACGGTCTGGCTACAAACCCTACTGGTCACGGTGTGGTACAACCCTACTGGTCACGGTCTGGTACAACCTACTGGTCTGGGTCTGGTACAACCCTACTGGTCTACGGTCTGGTACAACCCTACTGGTCCGGTCTGGTACAACCCTACTGGTCACTGGTTGTGGTACAACCCTACTGGTCACGGTGTGGAGGGTCAGGGTGTGGTAACCTTGGTAACCTACCGGTCATGGCGTATAATGGTGATGAGGACCTAGAGGTCAGGTTGTGGTAACCTTGGTAACCTACCGGTCATGGCGTATAACGGTGATGAGGACCTAGAGGTCAGGGTGTGGTAACCTTGGTAACCTACCGGTCATGGCGTATAACGGTGATGAGGACCTAGAGGTCAGGGTGTGGTAACCTTGGTAACCTACCGGTCATGGCATGGGGAATAACGGTGATGAGGAGTCTCTGGTTTCTCATCTTCATCCCCATGTCAGGATCTTGCATCGCTACGATCACTCTCTCCATCTACACACACACACACACACACACACACACACACACACACACACACACCACACACACACACACACACACACACCACACAGGGGTTTAGGGAGACACACACACACACACACACACACACACAGGGGTTAGGGAGACACACACACACACACACACAGGGGTTAGGGGTTAGGGAGTAGGGGATAGGGAGTAGGGAGTAGGGAGTAGGGATAGGGGTTAGGGAGTAGGGGTTAGGGAGTAGGGGATAGGGAGTAGGGGTTAGGGAGTAGGGAGTAGGGAGTAGGGGATAGGGAGTAGGGAGTAGGGAGTAGGGAGTAGGGGATAGGGAGTAGGGAGTAGGGGATAGGGAGTAGGGTTTAGGGAGTAGGGGATAGGGAGTAGGGAGTAGGGGATAGGGAGTAGGGTTTAGGGAGTAGTGGATAGGGAGTAGGGTTTAGGGAGTAGGGGATAGGGGTTAGGGAGTAGGGGTTAGGGAGTAGGGGATAGGGAGTAGGGGTTAGGATAGTAGGAGAATAGGGTTAGGAGTAGAGTTTAGGGAGTAGTAGGGATATTAGCGATAGGGGTTAGCCATCAGAACCTCCATCGGCAGCTAGCCATCAGAACCTCCATCAGCAGCTAGCCATCAGAACCTCCATCGGCAGCTAGCCATCAGAACCTCCATCGGCAGCTAGCCATCAGAACCTCCATTGGCAGCTAGCCATCAGAACCTCCATCAGCAGCTAGCCATCAGAAGATAACCAGCTAATTAGCTACTAGCTATTTAATCATTATCAGCCACTGCTAGCGGCCTTTACCTTCCTCACAGACACCAGCCACTTTTAGCCTGGATAATACATTCCAGCCTGCCAGTATCAGACTGTTTTCTCCACTACAACGCCGGATTCCTGCCGTAAACCCTGGACCATTACTCCTGATCATCACAGCTAGCTAGCTGCCACCCGAGTGGCCCGGCCCCGAAGCTAGCCCTGAGCTAGCCCCCCAGTGATCACTCCGGCTACACAGCTGATCCCTCCCGGACTCTACCGCAACACGGCTAGGAATACACTACTCCACCGGATCCTTGCCATAAGCTCTGGACCTTTGCATCGGATCATCGCTGCTAGCTAGCCTGCTACCGAGTGGCTATAGCGGCTAATTCCCCTGTCCTGAAAGCTAGACACCAGTTAGCCGTGAGCCAGGCGCATCTCCAGGCTAGCAAACACAATTACTACAACTACAATACCTCTTTCGCCAACTGGCCTGGTCCCTTTGTCGACCATGGTGCCCCCACCGTAAACCACGACTGGTCTGCCGACGTAACTACATCCTCTGTGCCATCAGAACCTCCATTTGCGGACGACTTCTGAGCAAGACGCTTTTACTAGCCCCGGCCTGCTAACTTTAAACGCTGTGTCTCCCGCCTTGCTAGCATAGTAATAATGACTACCCCGGCTTCCCTGTTTCATCTATTGCTGTCACTGGACCCTATGTTCACTTGGCTACATAGCCTGATGCCTGCTGGACTGTTCATTAATCACGGGTTACTCCATTTTTGTTTATTTTATTTTGTTTATCTGTCGCCCTAGCCACGAACTCAGGCCCTGTGGTGTAGGTTAACCGACCCTCTCTGCCGATTCATCGCCATTTTAACCTGTTGTTGTGTTGTCTTAGCTGATTAGCTGTTGTTGTCTTAGCTAGCTCTCCCAATCAACACCGTGTGATTGCTTTATGCCTCGCTTTATGTCTCTCTCAAATGTCAATATGCTATGTATACTGTTGTTTAGGACAGTTATCATTGTTTTAGTTTACTTGCGGAGCCCCTAGTCCCGCTCTAACATGCCTCAGATACCTCCTTTGTCCCACCTCCCACACATGCGGTGACCTCACCCAGCATAACTAGCGCGTCCAGAGATGCAACCTCTCTTATCATCACTCAATGCCTGGGTTTACCTCCACTGTACCCGCACCCCACCATACCCCTGTCTGTACATTATGCCCTGAATCTATTCTACCACGCCCAGAAATCTGCTCCTTTTATTCTCTGTCCCCAACGCACTAGACGACCAGTTTTGATAGCCTTTAGCCGTAGCCTTATCCTACTCCTCCTCTGGTGATGTAGAGGTTAACCCAGGCCCTGCAGCCCCCAGCACCACTCCCATTCCACAGGTTTCTTATAGCCTTTAGCCGTACCCTTATCCTACTCCTCCTCTGTCCTCGGGTGATGTGGAGGTTAACCCCCCGGCCCTGCGTGTCCCCACCACCCTGATTTGTTGATGAAAAAGCCTTGGTTTTCATGCATGTTAACATCAGAAGACTACTCCCCTTAGTTTGTTTTACTCACTGCTTTTGCACACTCCGCCAACCCTGATGTCCTTGCCCGTGTCCGAATCCTGGTTTAGGAAGGCCACCAAAATTCTGAGATTTCCATTCCCAATACAAACATTTTCCATCAAGATAGAACTGCCAAACGGGGAGGAGTTGCAATCATACTGCAGGAGATAGCCTGCAAAGTTCTGTCATACTTTCCGGTCTATGCCCAGACAGTTCTAGCTTCTAATTTTTAAAAATTAATCTCTCCAGAAATAAGTCTCTCACTGTTGATGCCTGTAATAGACCCCCATCAGCTCCCAGCTGTGCCCTGGACACCATATGTGAATTGATTGCCCCCCATCTATCTTCAGAGTTCGTTCTGTTAGGTGACCTAAACTGGGATATGCTTAACTCCCCGGCAATCCTACAATCTAAACTGATGCCCTCAATCCTCACACAAATTATCAACGAACCCACTAGGTACAACCCTAAATCCGTAAACATGGGCACCCTCATAGATATTATCCTGACCAACTTGCCCTCCAAATACACCTCTGCTGTTTTCAATCAGGATCTCAGCGATCACTGCCTCCTTGCCTGCACCCGTAATGGGTCCGCGATCAAACGACCACCCCTCATCACTGTCAAACGCTCCCTAAAACACTTCAGCGAGCAGGCCTTTCTAATCGACCTAGCCCGGGTATCCTGGAAGGATATTGCCTCATCCGTCAGTCGAGGCTGCTGGTCGTTCTTTAAAAGTAATTTCCTCACCATCTTAATTAAATAAGCATGCCCCTTTCAAAAAATATAGAACTAAGAGCAGATATAGCCCTTGGTTCACTCCAGACCTGACTGCCCTCGACCAGCACAAAAACATCCTGCAATAGCATCAAATAGTTCCCGCGATATGCAACTTTTCAGGGAAGTCAGTAACCAATACAGTCAGGAACCATACAACACTCCTTCCGTGGCCTCCAACTGCTCTTAAACGCAAAGTAAAACTAAATGCATGCTCTTCAACCATTCGCTGCCTGCACCTGCCCGCCCGCCCCGACTAGCATCACTACTCTGGACGGTTCTGACTTAGAATATGTGGACAACTACAAATACCTAGGTGTCTGGCTAGACTGTAAACTCTCCTTCCAGACTCATATTAAACATCTCCAATCCAAAATAAAATCTAGAATCGGTTTCCTGTTTCGCAACAAAGTGTCACGGCTTCTTCCGAAGTCGACTCCTCGTTCGGGCGGCCGTTCGGCGACCGACGTCACCGGCTTTCTAGCCATCGCCGCTCCATTTTTTCATATTTCCATTTGTTTTGTCTTGTTTCCATTACACACCTGGTTTTTATTCCCTAACACTGCATGTTTTTAGTCCTCTGTTCCCCTCTATTGTCACGACTCCCACCGAGGGTGGCGCCCCCTCCTGCTCGGTGGTGCTCGGCGGTCATCATCACCGGCCTACTAGCTGCCACTGATTCCTTTTTGTTTTCCCCCCTTTCTGTTATTGTTTGCACCTGTCCTTAGTTGGGTTGATTAGAGGGGCTATATGAGCTAGCTGGCCCGCCTGCTCTTTGTGCGGGATTGTTTCTCTGTTGGTTGCTTTGTTACGTGCTGTATGTATTTAGCGCTAGTGCGTTGGTTTACGCTCACTGTGTTTTGTCCCCTGTGTTTGGGGCACTTTGATTTTTGTGTGCGCTGAGTTCGCTATTTGGGGTGGCAGGTGTTTTTTGCTGTGTCGCTCATTAAAAGCCATCACCCGTATCGCTGCTTCCTGCGTCTGATTCCTCCTCCACTACCCCTAAGCATTACATCCAAGTCTTTGTGTGAAATTGTTGTATGTTATGTGGGTATTTATCATGCGCCTGATTTTTGTTCACGTTCCGTGTTTTGGGCACGTTTATTGTATTCTGTGCTGTCGTTTTGGAATGGAATAAAAGTGCACCTGTTACTACACGCTACTCTCCTGCACCTGACTTCGCCTCCCTTACGCACCCGTAACACAAAGCCTCCTTTACTCACGCCGCCAAACATACCCTCGTAAAAACTGACCATCCTACCGATCCTCGACTTCGGCGATGTCATTTACACTCTACTCAGAAAACTGGATGCAGTCTATCACAGTGCTATCTGTTTTGTCACCAAAGCCCCTTATACCACCCACCACTGCAACCTGTATGCTCTAGTCGGCTGGCCCTCGCTATCTATTCATCGCCAGACCCACTGGCTCCAGGTCATCTATAAGTCTATGCTAGTAAAGCTCCGCCTTATCTCAGCTCACTGGTCACCATAACACCCCACCCGTAGCACAGCGCATCTCACTGGTCACCCCCAAAGCCATCACCTCCTTTGGCCGCCTTTCCTTCCAGTTCTCTGCTGCCAATGACTGGAACGAATTGCAAAATCGCTGAAGCTGGAGACTTATATTTCCCTCACTAACTTTAAACATCAGCTATCTAAGCAGCTAGCCGATCGCTGCAGCTGTACATAGCCCATCTGTAAATGGCCCATCCAACTACCTACCTCATCCCCATATTGTTATTATTTACTTTTCTGCTCTTTTGCACACCAGTATTTCTACTTGCACATCATCATTTGCACATCTATCACTCCAGTGTTAATTTGCTAAATTGTAATTACTTCGCTACTACGGCCTATTTATTACCATACCTCCTCATGCCATTTGCACACACTGTATTTAGACTTTCTTCTTTTTCTACTGTGTTATTGACTGTACGCTTGTTTACTCCATGTGTAACTCTGTGTTGTTGTATGTGTCGAATTGTTATGCTTTATCTTGGCCCAGTCACAGTTGTAAATGAGAACTTGTTCTCAACTTGCCGACCTGGTTAAATTAAGGTGAAATAAATACATAAAAAAGGTGTTAGGGGTTAGGGAGTAGGGGTTAGGGAGTAGGGGTTAGGGTTAGGGAGTAGGGTTAGGGATGGGTTTAGGGTTAAGGAGTAGGGGTTAGGGTTTAGAAGTAGGGGTTAGGGAGTAGGGGTTAGGGATAGGGGTTAGGGTTAGGGAGTAGGGGTTAGGGATGGGGTTTAGGGTTAAGGAGTAGGGGTTAGGGTTTAGAAGTAGGGTTTGGGAGTAGGGTTTAGGGAGTAGGGGTTTAGGGAGTAGGGGTTAGGGAGTAGGGGTTAGGGACGGGGTTTGGGGATGGGGTAGGGTTAAGGAGTAGGCTTTAGGGAGTAGGGTTAGGGAGTAGGGGTTAGGGAGGGGTTAGGGGTAGGGGTTAGGGATGGGGTTTAGGGATGGGGTTAGGGTTAGGATAG
>NW_021823104.1:1322608-1352335 GCF_901001165.1 Salmo trutta | reverse complement strand
GCTATCAGATCACAACCCACTGACATCCTTATCAGACCACAGCCCACTGACACCCCTATCAGACCACAGCCCACTGACACCCCTATCAGACCACAGTTAGCCCACTGACACCCCTATCAGACCACAGCCAGCCCACTGACACCCCTATCAGACCACAGTCAGTCCACTGACACCCTTATCAGACCACAATCAGCCCACTGACACCCCTATCAGATCACAGTCAGCCCACTGACACCCCTATCAGATCACAGCCCACTGACTCCCCTATCAGACCACAGTCAGCCCACTGACACCCCTATCAGACCACAGTCAGCCACTGACACCCCTATCAGATCACAGTCAGCCCACTGACACCCCTATCAGACCACAGTCAGCCCACTGACACCCCTATCAGACCATAGTCAGCCCATTGACACCCCTATCAGACCACAGCCCACTGACACCCCTTTCAGATCACAGTCAGCCACTGACACCCCTATCAGACCACAGCCCACTGACACCCCTATCAGACCACAGCTAGCCCACTGACACCCCTATCAGACCACAGTCAGCCCACTGACACCCCTATCAGACCACAGTCAGCCCACTGACACCCCTATTTGACCACAGCCAGCCCACTGACACCCCTAACAGACCACAGCCAGCCCACTGACACCCCTATCAGACCACAGCCAGCCCACTGACACCCTTATCAGACCACACCCAGCCCACTGACACCCCTATCAGACCACAGCCAGCCCATTGACACCCCTATCAGACCACAGCCCACTGACACCCCTATTAGACCACAGTCAGCCCACTGACACCCCTATCAGACCACAGCCAGCCACTGACACCCCTATCAGACCACAGCCAGCCCACTGACACCCCTATCAGACCACAGCGTACTGACACCCCTATCAGACAGCAACCCACTGACATCCTTATCAGACCACAGTCAGCCCACTGACACAACTATCAGACCACAGCCCACTGACACCCCTATCAGATCACAGTCAGCCCACTGACACACCTATCAGACCACAGTCAGCCCACTGACACCCCTATCAGACCACAACCCACTGACATCCTTATCAGACCACAATCAGCCCACTGACACCCCTATAAGACCACAGCCCACTGACACCGCTATCAGACCACAACCCACTGACATCCTTATCAGACCACAGTCAGCCCACTGACACCCCTATCAGACCACAGCCCACTGACACCCCTATCAGATCACAGTCAGCCCACTGACACCCCTATCAGACAACAGTCAGCCCACTGACACCGCTATCAGACCACTACCAGCCCACTGACACCCCTATCAGATCACAGTCTGCCCACTGACACCCCTATCAGACCACAGCCCACTGACACCCCTATCAGACCACAGCCCACTGACACCCCTATCAGACCACAGTCAGCCCACTGACACCCCTATCAGACCACAGTCAGCCCACTGACACCCCTATCAGACCACAGTTAGCCCACTGACACCCCTATCAGACCACAGTCAGCCCACTGACACCCCTATCAGATCACAGTCAGCCCACTGACACCCCTATCAGACCACAGTCAGCCCACTGACACCCCTATCAGACCACAGTCAGCCCACTGACACCCCTATCAGATCACAGCCCACTGACTCCCCTATCAGACCACAGTCAGCCCACTGACACCCCTATCATAACACAGTCAGCCCACTGACACCCCTATCAGACCACAACCCACTGACATCCTTATCAGACCACAATCAGCCCACTGACACCCCTATAAGACCACAGCCAACTGACACCGCTATCAGATCACAACCCACTGACATCCTTATCAGACCACAGCCCACTGACACCCCTATCAGACCACAGCCCACTGACACCCCTATCAGACCACAGTTTGCCCACTGACACCCCTATCAGACCACAGCCAGCCCACTGACACCCCTATCAGACCACAGTCAGTCCACTGACACCCTTATCAGACCACATTCAGCCTACTGACACCCCTATCAGATCACAGTCAGCCCACTGACACCCCTATCAGATCACAGCCCACTGACTCCCCTATCAGACCACAGTCAGCCCACTGACACCCCTATCAGACCACAGTCAGCCCACTGACACCCCTATCAGATCACAGTCAGCCCACTGACACCCCTATCAGACCACAGTCAGCCCACTGACACCCCTATCAGACCATAGTCAGCCCACTGACACCCCTATCAGACCACAGCCCACTGACACCCCTTTCAGATCACAGTCAGCCCACTGACACCCCTATCAGACCACAGCCCACTGACACCCCTATCAGACCACAGCTAGCCCACTGACACCCCTATCAGACCACAGTCAGCCCACTGACACCCCTATCAGACCACAGTCAGCCCACTGACACCCCTATCAGACCACAGCCCACTGACACCCCTATCAGATCACAGTCAGCCCACTGACACCCCTATCAGACCACAGCCCACTGACACCCCTATCAGACCACAGCCCACTGACACCCCTATCAGACCACAGCTAGCCCACTGACACCCCTATCAGACCACAGCCAGCCCACTGACACCCCTATCAGACCACAGTCAGCCCACTGACACCCCTATCAGACCACATTCAGCCTACTGACACCCCTATCAGACCACAGTCAGCCCACTGACACCCCTATCAGACCACAGCCCACTGACACCCCTATTTGACCACAGCCAGCCCACTGACACCCCTAACAGACCACAGCCAGCCCACTGACACCCCTATCAGACCACAGCCAGCCCACTGACACCCTTATCAGACCACACCCAGCCCACTGACACCCCTATCAGACCACAGCCAGCCCATTGACACCCCTATCAGACCACAGCACACTGACACCCCTATTAGACCACAGTCAGCCCACTGACACCCTTATCAGACCACAGCCAGCCACTGACACCCCTATCAGACCACAGTCAGCCCACTGACACCCCTATCAGACCACAGTCAGCCCACTGACACCCCTATCAGACCACAGTCAGTCCACTGACACCCTTATCAGACCACATTCAGCCTACTGACACCCCTATCAGATCACAGTCAGCCCACTGACACCCCTATCAGATCACAGCCCACTGACTCCCCTATCAGACCACAGTCAGCCCACTGACACCCCTATCAGACCACAGTCAGCCCACTGACACCCCTATCAGATCACAGTCAGCCCACTGACACCCCTATCAGACCACAGTCAGCCCACTGACACCCCTATCAGACCATAGTCAGCCCACTGACACCCCTATCAGACCACAGCCCACTGACACCCCTATCAGATCACAGTCAGCCCACTGACACCCCTATCAGACCACAGCCCACTGACACCCCTATCAGACCACAGCTAGCCCACTGACACCCCTATCAGACCACAGTCAGCCCACTGACACCCCTATCAGACCACAGTCAGCCCACTGACACCCCTATCAGACCACAGCCCACTGACACCCCTATCAGATCACAGTCAGCCCACTGACACCCCTATCAGACCACAGCCCACTGACACCCCTATCAGACCACAGCCCACTGACACCCCTATCAGACCACAGCTAGCCCACTGACACCCCTATCAGACCACAGCCAGCCCACTGACACCCCTATCAGACCACAGTCAGCCCACTGACACCCCTATCAGACCACATTCAGCCTACTGACACCCCTATCAGACCACAGTCAGCCCACTGACACCCCTATCAGACCACAGCCCACTGACACCCCTATCAGACCACAGCCAGCCCACTGACACCCCTATCAGACCACAGCCAGCCCACTGACACCCCTATCAGACCACAGCCAGCCCACTGACACCCTTATCAGACCACACCCAGCCCACTGACACCCCTATCAGACCACAGCCAGCCCATTGACACCCCTATCAGACCACAGCACACTGACACCCCTATTAGACCACAGTCAGCCCACTGACACCCTTATCAGACCACAGCCAGCCACTGACACCCCTATCAGACCACAGTCAGCCCACTGACACCCCTATCAGACCACAGCCCACTGACACCCCTATCAGATCACAGTCAGCCCACTGACACACCTATCAGACCACAGTCAGCCCACTGACACCCCTATCAGACCACAACCCACTGACATCCTTATCAGACCACAATCAGCCCACTGACACCCCTATAAGACCACAGCCCACTGACACCGCTATCAGACCACAACCCACTGACATCCTTATCAGACCACAGTCAGCCCACTGACACCCCTATCAGACCACAGCCCACTGACACCCCTATCAGATCACAGTCAGCCCACTGACACCCCTATCAGACAACAGTCAGCCCACTGACTCCGCTATCAGACCGCTACCAGCCCACTGACACCCCTATCAGATCACAGTCTGCCCACTGACACCCCTATCAGACCACAGCCCACTGACACCCCTATCAGACCACAGCCCACTGACACCCCTATCAGACCACAGTTAGCCTACTGACATCCCTATCGGACCACAGTCAGCCCACTGACACCCCTATCAGACCACAGCCCACTTACACCCCTATCAGACAACAGCTAGCCCACTGACACCCCTATCAGACCACAGCCAGCCCACTGACACCCCTATCAGACCACAGCCAGCCCACTGACACACCTATCAGACCACAGCCATCCCACTGACACCCCTATAAGACCACAGCCAGCCCACTGACACCCCTATCAGACCACAGCCCACTGACACCCCTATTAGACCACAGGCAGCCCACTGACACACCTATCATACAACAGCCAGCCACTGACACCCCTATCAGACCACATTCAGCCCACTGACACCCCTATCAAACCACAGTCAGCCCACTGACACCCCTATCAGACCACAGTCAGCCCACTGACACCCCTATCAGACCACAGCCTGCTGACTCCCCTATCAAACCACAGTCAGCCCACTGATACCCCTATCAGACCACAGTCAGCCCACTGACACCCCTATCAGACCACAGACAGCCCACTGACACCCCTATCAGATCACAGCCCACTGACTCCCCTATCAGACCACAGTCAGCCCACTGACACCCCTATCAGACCACAGTCAGCCCACTGACACCCCTATCAGACCACAGTCAGCCCACTGACACCCCTATCAGACAACAGCCCACTTACTCCCCTATCAGACCACAGTCAGCCCACTGACACCCCTGTCAAATCACAGTCAGCCCACTGACACCCCTATCAGACCACAGTCAGCCCACTGACACCCCTATCATATCACAGCCCACTGACTCCCCTATCAGACCACAGTCAGCCCACTGACACCCCTATCAGACCACAGTCAGCCCACTGACACCCCTATCAGACCACAGTCAGCCCACTGACAGCCCAATCAGACCACAGTCAGCCCACTGACACCCCTATCAGACCAAAGTCAGCCCAATGACACCCCTATCAGACCACAGCCCATTGACACCCCTATCAGACCACTACCAGCCCACTGACACCCCTATCAGATCACAGTCAGCCCACTGACACCCCTATCAGACCACAGCCCACTGACACCCCTATTAGACCACAGCCCACTGACTCCCCTATCAGACCACAGTCAGCCCACTGACACCCCTTTCAGACCATAGTCAGCCCATTGACACCCCTATCAGACCACAGTCAGCCCACTGACACCCCTATCAGATCACAGCCCACTGACTCCCCTTTCTGACCACAGTCAGCCCACTGACACCCCTATCAGATCACAGTCAGCCCACTGACACCCCTATCAGACCACAGTCAGCCCACTGACACCCCTATCAGACCACAGTCAGCCCACTGACACCCCTATCAGATCACAGCCGACTTACTCCCCTTTCTGACCACAGTCAGCCCACTGACACCCTTATCAGATCACAGTCAGCCCACTGACACCCCTATCAGACCACAGTCAGCCCACTGACACCCCTATCAGACCACAGTCTGCCCACTGACACCTCAATCAGACCACAGTCAGCTTACTGACACCCCTTTCAGATCACAGTCAGCCCACTGAAACCCCTATCAGACCACAGTCAGCCCACTGACACCCCTATCAGACCACAGTCAGCCCACTGACACCCCTATCAGATCACCGTCAGCCTACTGACACCCCTATCAGACCACAGCCCACTGACACCCCTATCAGACCACAGCCCACTGACACCCCTATCAGACCATAGTCAGCCCACTGACTCCCCTATCAGACCACAGTCAGCCAACTGACACAACTATCAGACCACAGTCAGCCCACTGACACCTCTATCAGACCACAGTCAGCCCACTGACAGCCCTATTAGACCACAGTCAGCCCAATGACACTAATATCAGACCACAGTCAGCCCAATGACACCCCTATCAGACCACAGCTCACTGATACCCCTATCAGACCACAGCCTACTGACACCCCTATCAGACCACAGTCAGCCCACTGACACCCCTATCAGACCACAGCTCACTGATACCCCTATCAGACCACAGCCTACTGACACCCCTATCAGACCACAGTCAGCCCACTGACACCCCTATCAGACCACAGTCAGCCCACTGACACCCCTATCAGATCACAGCCCAATGACTCCCCTTTCTGACCACAGTCAGCCCACTGACACCCTTATCAGATCACAGTCAGCCCACTGACACCCCTATCAGACCACAGTCAGCCCACTGACACCCCTATCAGACCACAGTCTGCCCACTGACACCTCAATCAGACCACAGTCAGCTTACTGACACCCCTTTCAGATCACAGTCAGCCCACTGAAACCCCTATCAGACCACAGTCAGCCCACTGACACCCCTATCAGACCACAGTCAGCCCACTGACACCCCTATCAGATCACCGTCAGCCTACTGACACCCCTATCAGACCACAGCCCACTGACACCCCTATCAGACCACAGCCCACTGACACCCCTATCAGACCATAGTCAGCCAACTGACACCCCTATCAGACCACAGTCAGCCCACTGACACCTCTATCAGACCACAGTCAGCCCACTGACAGCCCTATTAGACCACAGTCAGCCCAATGACACTCCTATCAGACCACAGTCAGCCCAATTACACCCCTATCAGACCACAGCTCACTGACACCCCTATCAGACCACAGCCTACTGACACCCCTATCAGACCACAGCCCACTGACACCCCTATCAGACCACAGTCAGCCCACTGACACCCCTATCAGACCACAGTCAGCCCACTGACACCCCTATCAGACCACAGCCCACTGACTCCCCTATCAGACCACAGTCAGCCCACTGACACCCCTGTCAGATCACAGTCAGCCCACTGACACCCCTATCAGACCACAGCCCACTGACTCCCCTATCAAACCACAGTCAGCCCACTGACACCCCTATCAGACCACAGTCAGCCCACTGACACCCCTATCAGACCACAGTCAGCCCACTGACACCCCTATCAGACCACAGTCAGCCCACTGACACCCCTATCAGACCACAGTCAGCCCACTGACACCCCTATCAGACCACAGCCCACTGACACCCCTATCAGACCACAGTCAGCCCACTGACACCCCTATCAGACCACAGTCAGCCCACTGACACCCCTATCAGATCACAGTCAGCCCACTGACACCCCTATCAGACCACAGCCCACTGACACCCCTATTAGACCACAGCCCACTGACACCCCTATCAGACCACAGTCAGCCCACTGACACCCTATAAGACCACAGTGAGCCCACTGACACCCCTATCAGACCACAGTCAGCCCACTGACACCCCTATCAGACCACAGTCAGCCCACTGACACCCCTATCAGATCACAGTCAGCCCACTGACACCCCTATCAGACCACAGTCAGCCCACTGACACCCCTATCAGATCACAGTCAGCCCACTGACACCCCTATCAGACCACAGACAGCCCACTGACACCCCTAACAGATCACAGTCTGCCCACTGACACCCCTAACAGATCACAGTCAGCCAACTGACACCCCTATCAGACCACAGTCAGCCCACTGACACCTCTATCAGACCACAGTCAGCCCACTGACAGCCCTATTAGACCACAGTCAGCCCAATGACACTCCTATCAGACCACAGTCAGCCCAATTACACCCCTATCAGACCACAGCTCACTGACACCCCTATCAGACCACAGCCTACTGACACCCCTATCAGACCACAGCCCACTGACACCCCCATCAGACCACAGTCAGCCCACTGACACCCCTATTAGACCACAGTCAGCCCACTGACACCCCTATCAGACCACAGCCCACTGACTCCCCTATCAGACCACAGTCAGCCCACTGACACCCCTGTCAGATCACAGTCAGCCCACTGACACCCCTATCAGACCACAGCCCACTGACTCCCCTATCAAACCACAGTCAGCCCACTGACACCCCTATCAGACCACAGTCAGCCCACTGACACCCCTATCAGACCACAGTCAGCCCACTGACACCCCTATCAGACCACAGTCAGCCCACTGACACCCCTATCAGACCACAGTCAGCCCACTGACACCCCTATCAGACCACAGCCCACTGACACCCCTATCAGACCACAGTCAGCCCACTGACACCCCTATCAGACCACAGTCAGCCCACTGACACCCCTATCAGATCACAGTCAGCCCACTGACACCCCTATCAGACCACAGCCCACTGACACCCCTATTAGACCACAGCCCACTGACACCCCTATCAGACCACAGTCAGCCCACTGACACCCTATCAGACCACAGTCAGCCCACTGACACCCCTATCAGACCACAGCCCACTGACTCCCCTTTCAGACCACAGTCAGCCCACTGACACACCTATCAGACCACATCCCACTGACACCCCTATCAGACCACAGTCAGCCCAGTGACACCCCTATCAGTTTACAGTCAGCCCACTGACACCCCTATCAGACCACAGTCAGCCCACTGCCACCCCTATCAGACCACAGTCAGCCCACTGACACCCCTATCAGATCACAGCCCACTGACACCCCTATCAGACCACAGCCCACTGACACCCCTATCAGACCACAGTCAGCCCACTGACACCCCTATCAGATCACAGCCGACTGACTCCCCTATCAGACCACATTCAGCCCACTGACACCCCTATCAGATCACAGTCAGCCCACTGACACCCCTATCAGACCACAGCCCACTGACACCCCTATCAGACCACACTCAGCCCACAGACACCCCTATCAGACCACAGTCAGCCCACTGACACCCCTATCAGACCACAGTCAGCCCACTGACACCCCTATCAGACCACAGCCCACTAACACCCTTGTCAGCCCACTGACACCCCTATCAGACCACAGTCAGCCCACTGACACCACTATCAGACTACAGTCAGCCCACTGACGCCCCTATCAGACCACAGCCCACTGACACCCCTATCAGACCACAGTCAGCCCACTGACACCCGTATCAGACCACAGCAGTCTACTTGAACAGAGAATTTCTCAGTGATGAGGCATCGAAGCCAAAGGAACTGAGTAATATTAAGAAATGCTATAGGTGGAAGGAAACTAGTGTGGAAACCTGCCAAAAAAACAATTAGGATGCATCAAATTCAATCCCTTTTAGACAACTTCCTGGACAAAACGTTCCACTGTAACAGTGAAGGTGTAAACTTGGCAGTAGAAAATCGGTGAGGATAGTCATCAGATCTCAGTAGTAGAGAGAGAGAGAGAGAGAGAGAGAAAGAGAGAGAGAGTGAGACAGAGAGACTGAGAGAGAGAGAGAGAGAGAGAGAGAGAGAGAGAGAGAGAGAGAGAGAGAAAGAGAGAGTTAGGGAGGTGTCTGTGTTACCTGGAAGCGGTAAGGAGAGCCATCAGATCTCAGTAGCAGAGAGCGCGGCTCCTTCAGAGGATAGATGTACCCATACTGCACCAGGAGTCCTCCCAGGTGGCGCGCCTCTACACACACACATTTCAAAGTGACATATTGCAGCTTTGAGATGAAGATATGGTATAAAACTAGAAATAGTGACAGGGGGATTTACATCCACAGTGAAATAAAGAAGAGCAGGACTCACCTTCCTCTGTTATATTGTACTTCTGAATCAGCCACTCGATGACGTCATTACCTGAAGAGAAAGAGACGTTAGCCCCCGTTTACACCCCGATCTAACATGCCTCCTTTGTCCTGATCTTGTCCACATGCTGTTTGTGATCAGATCTTCCTGACCCCGTCCAGAGGTAGTTCGGAACCCATTGTGTCTGGATTAATGCCAAGTGTCACGGTGTGGTATAACCCTACTAGGGATAAATGCCCAGTGTAGACGGATCTGGATTAATGCCAAGTGTAGACGGATCTGGATTAATGCCCAGTGTAGACGGATCTGGATTAATGCCAAGTGTAGACGGATCTGGATTAACGCCAAGTGTAGACGGATCTGGGTTAACGCCAAGTGTAGATGGATCTGGATTAACGCCAAGTGTAGACGGATCTGGATTAATGCCAAGTGTAGACGGATCTGGATTAATGACGGATCTGGATTATTGCCAAGTGTAGACGGACCTGGATTAATGCCAAGTGTAGACGGATCTGGATTAATGCCAAGTGTAGACGGATCTGGATTAATGACAAGTGTAGACGGATCTGGATTAATGCCCAGTGTAAACGGATCTGGATTAATGCCAAGTGTAGACGGATCTGGATTAATGCCCAGTGTAGACGGATCTGGATTAATGCCAAGTGTAGACGGATCTGGATTAATGCCAACTGTAGATGGATCTGGACAGATCACAAACATTTTGATCATGCTACTGGTCACGGTCTGGTATAACCCTACTGGTCACGGTGTGGTATAACCCTACTGGTCGCGGTCTGGTATAACCCTACTGGTCACGGTCTGGTATAACCCTACTGGTCACGGTCTGGTATAACCCTACTGGTCACGGTGTGGTATAACCCTACTGGTCACGGTCTGGTATAACCCTACTGGTCACAGTCTGGTATAACCCTACTGGTCATGGTGTGGTATAACCCTACTGGTCACGGTCTGGTATAACCCTACTGGTCACGGTCTGGTACAACCCTACTGGTCACGGTCTGGTACAACCCTACTGGTCACGGTCTGGTACAACCCTACTGGTTCGGGTCTGGTATAACCCTACTGGTCATGGTGTGGTATAACCCTACTGGTCACGGTCTGGTATAACCCTACTGGTCACGGTCTGGTACAACCCTACTGGTCACGGTCTGGTACAACCCTACTGGTCACGGTCTGGTACAACCCTACTGGTTCGGGTCTGGTATAACCCTACTGGTCATGGTGTGGTATAACCCTACTGGTCACGGTCTGGTATAACCCTACTGGTCACGGTCTGGTACAACCCTACTGGTCACGGTCTGGTACAACCCTACTGGTCACGGTCTGGTACAACCCTACTGGTTCGGGTCTGGTATAACCCTATTGGTAACGGTGTGGTATAACCCTACTGGTCGCGGTGTGGTACAACCCTACTGGTCGCGGTGTGGTACAACCCTACTGGTCACGGTCTGGTACAACCCTACTGGTCACGGTCTGGTATAACCCTACTGGTCACGGTGTGGTATAACCCTACTGGTCACGGTCTGGTATAACCCTACTGGTCACGGTCTGGTACAACCCTACTGGTCACGGTCTGGTACAACCCTACTGGTCACGGTCTGGTACAACCCTACTGGTTCGGGTCTGGTATAACCCTACTGGTCATGGTGTGGTATAACCCTACTGGTCACGGTCTGGTATAACCCTACTGGTCACGGTCTGGTACAACCCTACTGGTCACGGTCTGGTACAACCCTACTGGTCACGGTCTGGTACAACCCTACTGGTTCGGGTCTGGTATAACCCTATTGGTAACGGTGTGGTATAACCCTACTGGTCGCGGTGTGGTACAACCCTACTGGTCGCGGTGTGGTACAACCCTACTGGTCACTGTGTGGTATAACCCTACTGGTCACGGTCTGGTACAACCCTACTGGTCACGGTCTGGTATAACCCTACTGGTCACGGTCTGGTACAACCCTACTGGTCACGGTCTGGGATAACCCTACTGGTCACGGTCTGGTATAACCCTACTGGTCACGGTCTGGTACAACCCTACTGGTCACGGTCTGGTATAACCCTACTGGTCACGGTCTGGTATAACCCTACTGGTCACGGCCTGGTATAACCCTACTGGTCACGGTCTGGTATAACCTTGATAACCTACCGGTCATGGCGTGGGGTATAACGGTGATGAGGACCTAGAGGTCAGGGTGTGGTAACCTTGGTAACCTACCGGTCATGGCGTGGGGAATAACGGTGATGAGGACCTAGAGGTCAGGGTGTGGTAGCCTTGGTAACCTACCGGTCATGGCGTGGGGAATAACGGTGATGAGGAGTCTCTGGTTTCTCATCTTCATCCCCATGTCAGGATCTTGCATCGCTACGATCACTCTCTCCATCTACACACACACACACACACACACACACACACACACACACACACACACACACACACACACACACACACACACACACACACACACACACACACACACACACACACACACACAGGGGTTAGGGAGACACACACACACACACACACACAGGGGTTAGGGAGACACACACACACACACACACACAGACACACATAGTGGTTAAGGAGTAGGGAGTAGGGGTTATGGAGTAGGGGTTAGGAGATAGGGAGTAGGGGTTAGGGAGTAGGGGTTAGGGAGTAGGGGTTAGGGAGTAGGGGTTAGGGAGTAGGGAGTAGGGGTTAGGGAGTAGGGGTTAGGGAGTAGGGGTTAGGGAGTAGGGAGTAGGGAGTAGGGGTTAGGGAGTAGGGAGTAGGGAGTTGGGGTTAGGGAGTAGGGGTTAGGGAGTAGCGGTTAGGGAGTAGGGGTTAGGGGTTAGGGTTAGGGAGTAGGGGTTAGGGAGTAGGGGTTATGGGTTAGGGAGTAGGTGTTAGGGAGTAGGGGTTAGGGAGTAGGGGTTAGGGTGTAGGGGTTAGGGAGTAGGGGTTAGGGAGTAGGGGTTAGGGAGTAGGGGTTAGGGAGTAGGGGTTAGGGATTAGGGAGTAGTGAGTAGGGAGTAGGGGTTAAGAAGTAGGGGTTAGGGAGTAGGGGTTAGGGATGGGGTTTAGGAGATAGGGTTTAGGGAGTAGGGGTTAGAGATGGGGTTTAGGGCATAGGGGTTAGGGAGTAGGGGTTAAGGAGTAACAATCCAAGATGGCGTAGCAGTGCAGACGTGGTTTGTTGTCCTCCCATGTACATTTTTTATTTTTCGTCTTTTTTGTATATATTTCAATTTATTTTCAATATCTTTTCCATTTTTAAATTAAACATACTTTCCGGTTACCCGCTTCACCCAGCTAGCCATCAGAACCTCCATCAGAACCTCCATCAGCAGCTAGCCATCAGAACCTCCATCAAAACCTCCATCAGCAGCTAGCCATCAGAACCTCCATCAAACCTCCATCGGCAGCTAGCCATCAGAACCTCCATCAGCAGCTAGCCATCAGAACCTCCATCGGCAGCTAGCCATCAGAACCTCCATCAGCAGCTAGCCATCAGAACCTCCATCGGCAGCTAGCCATCAGAACCTCAATCAGCAGCTAGCCATCAGAACCTCCATCAGCAGCCAGCCATCAGAACCTCCATCAGAACCTCCAGCAGCTAGCCATCAGAACCTCCATCAGAACCATCGGCAGCTAGCCATCAGAACCTCCATCAGCAGCTAGCCATCAGAAGCTCCATCAGCAGCTAGCCATCAGAACCTCCATCAGCAGCTAGCCATCAGAACTTCCATCAGCAGCTAGCCATCAGAACCTCCTTCAGCAGCTAGCCATCAGAACCTCCATCAGAACCTCCAGCAGCTAGCCATCAAAACCTCCATCAGAACCTCCATCAGAACCATCGGCAGCTAGCCATCAGAACCTCCATCAGCAGCTAGCCATCAGAACCTCCATCGGCAGCTAGCCATCAGAACCTCCATCAGCAGCTAGCCATCAGAACCTCCATCAGCAGCTAGCCATCAGAACCTCCTTCAGCAGCTAGCCATCAGAACCTCCATCAGCAGCTAGCCATCAGAACCTCCTTCAGCAGCTAGCTATCAGAACCTCCATCAGCAGCTAGTCATCAGAACCTCCGTCAGCAGCTAGCCATCAGAAGCTAACCAGCTAATTAGCTACTAGCTATTTAGTCATTATCAGCCGCTGCTAGCGGCCTTTATCTTCTGCACAGCCACTTTTAGCCTGGATAAAACTTTCCAGCCTGCCAGTATTGGACTGTTTTCTCCACTACAACGCCGGATTCCTGCCGTAAGCCCTGGACCATTACTCCTGATCATCACAGCTAGTTAGCTGCCACCGAGTGGCCCAGCCCCGAAGCTAGCCCTGAGCCAGGCCCAGTGATCACTCGGCTACACAGCTGATCCCTCCCGGACTCTACCCCAACACGGCTAGAATTCCACTACTCCACCGGATCCTTGCCGTAAGCTCTGGACCTTTGCATCGGATCATCGCTGCTAGCTAGCTGCTACCGAGTGGCTATAGCGGCTAATTCCCCCGCCCCAAAGCTAGCACCAGTTAGCCGTGAGCCAGGCACATCTCCAGGCTAGCAAACAAAATTACTACAACTACAATACCTCTTTCGCCAACTGGCCTGGACCCTTTGTCGACATGAAGCCCCGCCGTTCCATCACGATTGGTCTGCCGACGTAACTCCATCCTCTGTGCCTTGAACCGGCCTTTTGCCGGACAACGGAGCAGATGCTTTTACTAGCCCCGGCCTGCTAACTTTAAACGCTGTGTCTCCCGCTTGCTAGCGTAGTAATAACAACTACCCCAGCTTCCCTGTTTCATCTATTGCTGTTCACTGGACCCTATGTTCACTTGGCTACATAGCTGATGCCTGCTGTACTGTCCATTAATCACGGTACTCCATTTTGTTTAGGCCCTGTGTGTAGTTAACCGACCCTCTCTGCCGATTCATCTCCATATTACCTGTTGTTGTTGTCTTAGCTGATTAGCTGTTGTTTTCTTACCCGTTGTTGTCTTAGCTAGCTCTCCCAATCTACACCTGTGATTGCTTTATGCCTAGCTTTATGTCTCTCTCTAATGTCAATATGCCATGCATACTGTTGTTTAGGATAGTTATCATTGTTTTAGTTTACTGCGGAGCCCCTAGTCCCACTCTACATGCCTTAGATGCCTCCTTTGTCCCATCCTCCCACACATGCAGTGACCTCATCCAGCATAACTAGCGCGTCCAGAGATGCAACCTCTCTTATCATCACTCAGTACCTGGGTTTACCTCCACTTTACCCGCACCCCACCATACCCCTGTCTGTACATTATGCCCTGAATCTATTCTACCAGGCCCAGAAATCTGCTCCTTTTATTCTCTGTCCCCAACGCACTAGACGACCAGTTTTGACAGCCTTTAGCCATAGCCTTATCCTACTCCTCCTCTGTTCCTCTGGTGATGTAGAGGTTAACCCAGGCCCTGCAGCCCCCTGCACCGCTCCCATTCCCCAGGTTCTTCTAGCCTTTAGCCATACCCTTACCCTACTCCTCCTCTACATCACCAGAGGAACAGAGGTTAACCCAGGCCCTGCAGCCCCCAGCACCACTCCCATTCCCCAGGTTCTTATAGCCTTTAGCCGTACCCTTATCCTACTCCTCCTCTGTTCCTCTGGTTATGTGGAGGTTAACCCCGCCCTGCGTGTCCCCACCACCCTGATTTGTTGATGAAAAAGCCTTGGTTTCATGCATGTTAACATCAGAAGCCTACTCCCTAAGTTTGTTTTACTCACTGCTTTTGCACACTCCGCCAACCTGATGTCCTTGCCGTGTCCGAATCCTGGTTTAGGAAGGCCACCCAAAAATTCTGAGATTTCCATTCCCAACTACAACATTTTCCATCAAGATAGAACTGCCAAAGGGGGAGGAGTTGCAATCTACTGCAGAGATAGCCTGCAAAGTTCTGTCATACTTTCCAGGTCTATGCCCAGACAGTTCTAGCTTCTAATTTTAAAAATTAATCTCTCCAGAAATAAGTCTCTCACTGTTGATGCCTGTAATAGACCCCCATCAGCTCCTAGCTGTGCCCTGGACACCATATGTGAATTGATTGCCCCCCCATCGATCTTCAGAGTTCATTCTGTTAGGTGACCTAAACTGGGATATGCTTAACTCCCCGGCAATCCTACAATCTAAACTAGATGCCCTCAATCTCACACAAATTATCGACGAACCCACTAGGTACAACCCTAAATCCATAAACATGGGCACCCTCATAGATATCATCCTGACCAACTTGCCCTCCAAATACATCTCTGCTGTTTTCAATCAGGATCTCAGCGATCACTGCCTCATTGCCTGCGTCCGCTATGGGTCTGTGGTCAAACGACCACCCCTCATCACTGTCAAACGCTCCCTAAAGTACTTCAGCGAGCAGGCCTTTCTAATCGACCTGGCCCTGGTATCCTGGAAGGATATTGACCTCATCCCGTCAGTAGAGGATGCCTAGTTATTCTTTAAAAGTAATTTCCTCGCCATCTTAAATAAGCATCCCCTTTCAAAAAATGTAGAACTAAGAGCAGATATAGCCCTTGGTTCACTCCAGACCTGACTGCCCTCGACCAGCACAAAAACATCCTGTGGCAAACTGCAATAGCATCGAATAGCCCCCGCGATATGCAACTGTTCAGGGAAGTCAGGAACCAATACACACAGTCAGTCAGGAAAGCTAAGGCTAGCTTTTTCTAAACAGAAATTTGCACCCTGTAGCTCTAACTCCAAAAAGTTTTGGGACGCTGTAAAGTCCATGGAGAATAAGAGCACCTCCTCCCAGCTTCCCTCTGCACTGAGGCTAGGTAACACTGTCACCACCGATAAATCCACGATAATCAAGAATTTTAACAAGCATTTCTCTACGGCTGCCATTCTTTCCTCCTGGCTACCCAAACCCCGGCCAACAGCTCCGCCCACCTCACAGCTACTTGCCCAGGCCTCCCCAGCTTCTCCTTTACCCAAATCCAGATAGCAGATGTTCTTAAAGAGCGGCAAAACCTGGACCCATACAAATCAGCTGTGCAAGACAATCTGGACCCTCTCTTTCTAAAATTATCCACCGCCATTGTTGCAACCACTATTACCAGTCTGTTCAACCTCACTTTCGTATCGTCTGAGTTCCCCAAAGATTGGAGAGCTGCCGCGGTCATCCCCCTCTTCAAAGGGGGTGACACTCTAGACCCAAACTGTTATAGACCTATATCCATACTGCCCTGCCTTTCTAAAGTCTTCAATAGCCAAGTTAATAAACAGATCACTGACCATTTCGAATCCCACAGTACCTTCTCCGCTGTGTAATCCGGTTTCCGCGCTGGTCACGGGTGCACCTCAGCCACGCTCAAGGTCTTAAACGATATCATAACCGCCATCGATAAAAGACAGTACTGTGCAGCCGTCTTCATCGACCTGGCCAAGGCTTTCGACTCTGTCAATCACCGCATTCTTATCGGCAGACTCAACAGCCTTGGTTTCTCAAATGACTGCCTCGCCTGGTTCACCAACTACTTCTCAGAGTTCAGTGTGTCAAATCAGAGAACCTGTTGTCCGGACCTCTGGCAGTCTCTATGGGGGTACCACAGGGTTCAATTCTCGGGCCGAGTCTTTTCTCTGTATATATCAACGATGTCGCTTTTGCTTCGGGTGATTCCCTGATCCACCTCTACGCAGACGACATCATTCTGTATACATCTGGCCCTTCTTTGGACACTGTGTTAACAAACTTCCAAACGAGCTTCAATGCCATACAACTCTCCTTCCGTGGCCTCCAACTGCTCTTAAACGCTGGTAAAACCAAATGCATGCTCTTCAACCGATCGCTACCCACCCACCTGACTAGCATCACTACTCTGGAATCAAAGTGTGCCTGCTACTACACGCTACTCTCCTGCACCTGACTTCGCCTCCCTTACGCACCCGTAACACAAAGCCTCCTTTACTCAAGCCGCCAAACATACCCTCGTAAAAACTGACTATCCTACCGATCCTCGACTTCGGCGATGTTATTTACACTCTACTCAGAAAACTGGATGCAGTCTATCACAGTGCTATCGGTTTTGTCACCAAAGCCCCTTATACCACCCACCACTGCGACCTGTATGCTCTAGTTGGCTGGCCCTCGCTATCTATTCATCGCCAGACCCACTGGCTCCAGGTCATCTATAAGTCTATGCTAGGTAAAGCTCCGCCTTATATCAGCTCACTGGTCACCATAGCAACACCCACCCGTAGCACGCGCTCCAGCATGTATATCTCACTGGTCATCCCCAAAGCCATCACCTCCTTTGGCCGCCTTTCCTTCCAGTTCTCTGCTGCCAGTGACTGGAACGAATTGCAAAAATCGCTGAAGCTGGAGACTTCTATTTCCCTCACTAACTTTAAACATCAGCTATCTGAGCAGCTAACCGATCGCTGCAGCTGTACATAGCCCATCTGTAAATATCCCATCCAATCTACCTACCTCATCCCCATATTGTTTTTATTTACTTTCTGCTCTTTTGCACACCAGTATCTCTACTTGCACATCATCATCTGCACATCTATCACTCCAGTGTTAATTTGCTAAATTGTAATTACTTCGCTACTATGGCCTATTTATTACCTTACCTTACCTCCTCATGCCATTTGCACAGACTGTACATAGACTTTCTTATTTTTCTACTGTGTTATTGACTGTACGCTTGTTTACTCCATGTGTAACTCTTGTGTTGTTGTTTTTGTCGAATTGCTTTGTTTTATCTTGGCCAGGTCGCAGTTGTAAATGAGAACTTGTTCTCAACTTGCAGACCTGGTTAAATAAAGGTGAAATAAATAAATAAAAAAGGTGTTAGGGGTTAGGGAGTAGGGATTAGGGTTAGGGAGTAAGGGTTAGGGAGTAGGGGTTAGGGAGTAGGGGTTAGGGAGTAGGGGTTAGGGGTTAGGGAGTAGGGGTTAGGGAGTAGGGGTTAGGGTTTAGGGAGTAGGGGTTAGGGAGTAGGGGTTAGGGTTTAGGGTTAGGGAGTAGGGGTTAGGGAGTAGGGGTTAGGGAGTAGGGGTTAGGGTTAGGGAGTAGGGGTTAGGGACTAGGGGTTAGGGGTTAGGGAGTAGGGGTTAGGGAGTAGGGGTTAGGGAGTAGGGGTTGGACTAGGGGTTAGGGTTTAGGGAGTAGGGGTTAGGGTTTAGAAGTAGGGGTTAGGGATGGGGTTTAGGGGATGGGGTTAGGGTTTCGGGAGTAGGGGTTAGGGTTAAGGAGTAGGGGTTAGGGAGTAGGGGTTAGGGACGGGGTTTTAGGGGATGGGGTTAGGGTTTAGGGAGTAGGGGTTAGGGTTAAGGAGTAGGGGTTAGGGAGTAGGGGTTAGGGTTAGGGAGTAGGGTTTAGGGACTAGGGGTTAGGGAGTAGGGGTTAGGGAGTAGGGTTAGGGAGTAGGGGTTAGGGACTAGGGTTAGGGTTTAGGGGTTAGGGACTAGGGGTTAGGGTTTAGGGAGTAGGGGTTAGGGAGTAGGGGTTAGGGATGGGGTTTAGGGGATGAGGTTAGGGTTTAGGGTTAAGGAGTAGGGGTTAGGGTTAGGGAGTAGGGTTAGGGAGTAGGTAGTGGGGGTTAGGGAGTAGGGGTTAGGGAGTAGTGTTAGGGAGTAGGGTTAGGGTGTAGGGTGTAGGGGTTAGGGACTAGGGAGTAGGGGTTAGGGAGTAGGGGTTAGGGAGTAGGGGTTAGGGATGGGGTTTAGGGGATGGGGTGTAGGGGTAGTGCGTAGGGGTTAGTGTGGGGTTAGGGGTTAGGGGTAGGGATTAGGGGTTAGGGTGTAGGGTTAGTGTGTAGGGTTAGTGTAGGGTTAGGGGTTAGGGGTTAGGGTGTAGGGGTTAGGGTGTAGGGGTAGTGTGTAGGGTTAGGGGTTAGGGGTTAGGGTGTAGGGGTAGGGGTTAGGGTTAGTGTAGGGTTAGGGGTTAGGGGTTAGTGTAGGGTTAGGGGTTAGGGGTTAGTGTAGGGTTAGGGGTTAGGGGTTAGGGTGTAGGGTTAGGGGTTAGGGGTTAGGGTGTAGGGGTAGTGTGTAGGGTTAGGGGTTAGGGTGTAGGGGTAGTGTGTAGGGGTTAGTGTAGGGTTAGGGTGTAGGGGTTAGGGTGTAGGGGTAGTGTGTAGGGGTTAGTGTAGGGTTAGGGAGTAGTGTGGGGTTAGGGTGTAGGGGTTAGGGTGTAGGGGTAGTGTGTAGGGGTTAGGGGTTAGGGTGTAGGGGTAGTGTGTAGGGGGTAGTGTGGGGTTAGAGTGTAGGGGTTAGGGTGTAGGGGTAGTGTGTAGGGGTTAGTGTAGGGTTAGGGGTTAGGGTGTAGGGGTAGTGTGTAGGGTTAGTGTAGGGTAGGGGTTAGGGGTTAGTGTAGGGTTAGGGGTTAGGGGTAGTGTGTAGGGGTTCGTGTAGGGTTAGGGGTTAGGGGTTAGGGTGTAGGGGTAGTGCGTAGGGGTTAGTGTAGGGTTAGGGTTAGGGGTTAGGGTGTAGGGGTAGTGAGTAGGGGTTAGTGTAGGGTTAGGGGTTAGGGGTTAGTGTGTAGGGGTAGTGTGTAGGGGTTAGTGTAGGGTTAGGGTTAGGGGTTAGGGTGTAGGGGTAGTGTGTAGGGTTAGTGTAGGGTTAGGGGTTAGGGTGTAGGGGTAGTGTGTAGGGGTTAGTGTAGGGTTAGGGGTTAGGGTGTAGGGGTAGTGTGTAGGGGTTAGTGTAGGGTTAGGGTTAGGGGTTAGGGTGTAGGGGTAGTGTGTAGGGGTTAGTGTAGGGTTAGGAGTTAGGGTGTAGGGGTAGTGTGTGAGGGTTAGGGTTAGGGGTTAGGGTGTAGAGGTAGTGTGTAGGGGTTAGTGTAGGGTTAGGGGTTAGTGTAGGGGTTAGGGGTTAGGGGTTAGGGTGTAGGGGTAGTGTGTAGGGGTTAGGGTGTAGGGGTAGTGTGTAGGGTTAGTGTAGGGTTAGGGGTTAGGGTTAGGGGTAGTGTGTAGGGGTTAGTGTAGGGTTAGGGGTTAGGGGCTAGGGTTAAGGGTAGTGTGTAGGGGTTAGTGTAGGGTTAGGGGTTAGGGGTTAGGGTGTAGGGGTAGTGTGTAGGGGTTAGTGTAGGGTTAGGGGTTAGGGGTTAGGGTGTAGGGGTAGTGTGTAGGGGTTAGGGTTGGTACGGTACCTTTCTGAGGCAATACATCTGCTCCCTCTGAGCTCCTCCTTTAGTCAGCGTGTTGATGGTCATCTTCTCTCTCTCCGTCTCTCTCGTCTCTCTCTCCCTCTCTCTCTCGTCTCTCTCTCCCTCTCTCTCTCGTCTCTCTCTCCCTCTCTCTCTATCTCTCTATCCCTCTGTCTCTCTCTCCGTCTCTCTCTCGTCTCTCTCTCTATATCTCTGTCTCCGTCTCTCTATGTCTCTTTCTCCGTCTCTCTATGTCTCTTTCTCTCTTTAGCTCTCTCCGTCTCTCCCCCTCTCTCTATCCGTCTCTCTATATATCTCTCTTTCTCTCTTTAGCTCTCTCCGTCTCTCTCCGTCTCTCTCTATCCGTCTCTCTATATATCTCTCTTTCTCTCTCTATCTCTCTCTCCGTCTCTCTATCTCTTTCTCTCTTTAGCTATCTCCGTCTCTCTCTATATATATCTCTCTCTCCGTCTCTCTCTCTCTCTGTCTCTCTCTCTCTCTTTCAGTAGAAGTGCTGTCTAGATGTCTCTGTCTGTTTTTAGTAATCTGAGGTAGCAGGCAGCAGCGGGACAATAAAGTGCAGAAATGAACCAAGCTGAACCAAGAGCACTAAGTATCCACCCCCTCCCTCCCCCTCTCTTTCCATCCTATCCCCCTCTCTCTCCATCCCATCCCCCTCTCTCTCCATCCCATCCCCCTCTCTCTCCATCCCATCCCCCTCTCTCTCCATCCCATCCCCTTTCTCCCTCTCTCTCCACCCCCTCCTCCTTCTCTCTCTCGCTCTCCACCCCCTCCCCCTTCTATCTCTCTCTCTCCATCCCCTACCCCTTCTCTCTCTCTCTCTCTCCACCCCCTCCCCCTTCTCTCTCTCTCTCTCCACCCCTCCCCCTTCTCTCTCTCTCTCCACCCCTCCCCCTTCTCTCTCTCTCTCCACCCCTCCCCCTTCTCTCTCTCTCTCTCCACCCCCCCTCCCCCTTCTCTCTCTCTCTCTCCACCCCCTCCCCCTTCTCTCTCTCTCTCTCCACCCCCCTCCCCCTTCTCTCTCTCTCTCTCCATCCCCTCCCCCTTCTCTCTCATACTGGTGATGCTGCCCTTCTGCGGATTAATGAGGATTATATTATATTCCATATTTATTAATTAATTTATGTTCACCATGGAAACATTTATGATATGGGAATGTTAGAAGACATCATCATAAGTAGTATTACTTTATTAATATATGAATATATTTAGTATATACATTTATGTTAGTAATACTTTATTCATATATTTAGTAGGTATATTTATGTTAGAAATACTTTATTAATATATTAATATATTTAGTAGATACATTTATGTTAGTAATACTTTATTAATGTATTTAGTAGGTATATTTATGTTAGGAATACTTTATTAATATATTTAGTAGGTATATTTATGTTAGTAATACTTCATTAATATATTTAGTAGGTATATTTATTTTAGTAATACTTTATTCATATATTTAGTAGATACATTTATGTTAGGAATACTTTATTAATATATGAATATATTTAGTAGGTATATTTATGTTAGTAATACTTTATTCATATATTTAGTAGGTATATTTATGTTAGTAAGACTTTATTAATATATTAAGTATTTTCTAAGGTTCATCAGCCAGGCAGCAGGGTTAGGGTAACCTAGGCAGCAGCCTTACCACACCACAGAGTAGTTCCAAACAAGAAAGTAGTCCCAGGGCGCCAGGAGAGAGAAAGTAGTCCCAGGGCGCCAGGTGAGAGAAAGTAATCCCTGAGCAGCCGTCTCGCCCCCAGGTCTTCTTCCACTGATACTTCTAACCCTGTTCCTAGGAAACCAGTTCCACTGCTGTCAGACCTAAGAAACTGGTTTCATACACATCAGGTGCATCTCATTAAAGGGCTGCCAAGTGGCACAGCGGTTTAAGGCACTGCATCTCAGTGCAAGAGGTGTCACTACAGTCCCTGGTTCAAATCCAGGCTGTATCACAACAGTCTACGGCACTGCATCTCAGTGCAAGAGGCGTCACTACAGTCCCTGGTTCAAATCCAGGCTGTATCACAGCGGTCTACGGCACTGCATCTCAGTGCAAGAGGTGTCACTACAGACCCTGGTTAGATTCCAGGCTGTATCACAGCGGTCTAAGGCACTGCATCTCAGTGCAAGAGGCGTCACTACAGTCCCTGACATCCAGGCTGTATCACATCCGGCCGTGATCGGGAGTCCCATAGGGCGGTGCACAATTGGCCCAGCGTCGCTGGGGTAGGGCGTCATTGTAAATAAGAATTAGTTCTTAACTGACTTTCCTAGTTAAATAAAGGTTAAGTTAAAATATATATAAAACCTTTTTAAAGACATGCTTGTCACGGGTGTCGTTGGGTATTGATGACCAAAACGCAGCAGGAATGTGGACGCTCATCTTGAATATTTATTAAACACAGAGAGCACGGAAAAAATAACAAAACGAAGAACGACAAAAGACAGTTTAACAGGCTATACTCACAACAGCAGTGCTAAAGACAACTACCCACAACTAAACAGGTGAAAACAAGCATTTTAATATATGACTCCCAATCAGGAACAGCGATGAACAGCTGTTCCTGATCGGGAGCCACACAAACCACAAAGAAATATACAAACTAGAACACCATAGAAAACTAACACTAGAACAATTACTCAAAACCCCTGGACTACCTAAACCAAACACCCCTACAATATTCACACTCAACCTAAACCACACAAAACAAATATCCCTCTGCCACGTCCTGACCAAATATATAATACAAATACTCCCTCTACTGGTCAGGACGTGGCAATGCTTGGGAACAACTACTATGTATTATCTAATCCTCTTTGTCTGGATGTTTCAATGTGGAGTTTGTACATGCTGAGTCTATTGGCAGAATTACTGTCTTAGCTCAGTTAGCTATCAATAGAGTTAGCTATATGTATGTGGAGTTCATACATAGATAATCTATTAGCAGAATTACTGTCTTACCTCAGCTATCAATATAGTTAGCTATATGTATGTGGAGTGCTGAATCTATTAGCATAATTACTGTCTTACCTCAGTTAGCTATCAATATAGTTAGCTATATGTATGTGGAGTTCATACATAGATAATCTATTAGCAGAATTACTGTCTTACCTCAGTTAGCTATCAATAGAGTTAGCTATATGTATGTGGAGTTCATACATGTTGAGTCTATTAGCATAATTACTGTTTTACCTCAGTTAGTTATCCATATAGTTAGCTATATGTATGTGGAGTTCATACATAGATAATCTATTAGCAGAATTACTGTCTTACCTCAGTTAGCTATCAATATAGTTAGCTATATGTATGTGGAGTGCTGAGTCTATTAGCATAATTACTGTCTTACCTCAGTTAGCTATCAATATAGTTTGCTATATGTATGTGGAGTTCATACATAGATAATCTATTAGCAGAATTACTGTCTTACCTCAGTTAGCTATCAATATAGTTAGCTATATGTATGTGGAGTTCATACATAGATAATCTATTAGCAGAATTACTGTCTTACCTCAGTTAGCTATGAAATCGCTGGCTTGAAAGCGACTGATTTTCAGGAAGCTATGCTGCGCCATTTCCCCTACATTTTCCCCCACGTGGGCCAGCCCCCTAGCAATTTGAGTTCTAGCCAATGATCTTCAGCCCCTCGCCATTCGAGTGACAGCTAGCAAGATGCGCACGCAGCGGAGCGAGACCAATGATGTGGTGGACATATCTGCACATATGTGATGTTGTACTCAATTTTCGGCAACCGCTTTTTGGCTTGTGGGCGCTACTTTAAGAACTACTAGCTAAAAAGTATAGAAAAGTACCGGAGAATCTCTTTAATAACGTTAAAGCGTCTTCTTCTTCTTGTGTTGTTTCCTTATTCCTCTCCTTGTTTACATTTACATTTTAGTAATTTAGCAGACGCTCTTATCCAGAGCAACTTACAGTTAATGCATTCATCTTAAGATTGCCTTTTTTATTTAACCCTTATTTTACCCGGTAAGATGAGTGAGAACACATCATTCTCATTTACAGCAATGACCTGGGGGATAGTTACAGGGAAGAGGAGGGGGGATGAATGAGCAAACTGGAAGCATAGCCTGAAGGTAGCTAGGTGGGACAACCACATATAAGAGTCATAGTAAGTCCATTTTTCTTCAATAAATAACTATCAGCAATAGTAAGGGGGAAGAAAGTCAAGTGCAAGTGTTAGTTCACGAAAGGCATATTATTTTTATTATTACTTTTTTTAAACATTGGGGAGGGGGGTCTGGATGAGGAGGAGGTGCAAGGGGGATGCTGTGGGATTATTTAAGAGATTCTTTGAAGCGGTGGGGTTTCCGATGTTTCTGGAAGATAGGCAGGGACTCTGCTGTCCTAGCTTCAGGGAAAGGGGTGGGAGGGCTTAGAGACCAGAGGTGGGCAGGGACTCTGCTGTCCTAGCTTCAGGGAAAGGGGTGGGAGGGCCTAGAGACCAGAGGTGGGCAGGGACTCTGCTGTCCTAGCTTCAGGGAAAGGGGTGGGAGGGCCTAGAGACCAGAGGTGGGCATAGCCTGAAGGTAGGGAGGGGGACTCTGCTGTCCTAGCTTCAGGGAAAGGGGTGGGAGGGCCTGGAGACCAGAGGTGGGCAGGGACTCTGCTGTCCTAGCTTCAGGGAAAGGGGTGGGAGGGCCTAGAGACCAGAGGTAGGCAGGGACTCTGCTGTCCTAGCTTCAGGGAAAGGGGTGTGAGGGCCTAGAGACCAGAGGTGTGCATAGCCTGAAGGTAGGGAGGGGAGTTCCTCTTGCTGCTCTGTAGGCAAGTACCATGGTCTTGTAGCTAGCTTCAACTGGAAGCCAGTGGAGTGCGCGGGGAAGTGATGTGACATGCGAGAACTTGGGAAGGTTGAACATGGGAGACTTGCCTCCATTCTTTATTAATGTGCTTGTCTCCTCTCCTTATTACTATCCTTGTCTTCTCCGTATCACTCTCCTTGTCTAATATTAAAGAAGTCTTGAGGTATTGCTCGCCTGAGGTAGAGTACCTTGTGATAAGCTGTAGACCACACTATCTACCAAGAGAGTTCTCATCTATATTATTAGTAGCAGTCTATTTACCACCACAGAGCGATGCTGGCACTAAGACCGCACTCAACCAACTCTATAAGGCCATAAGCAAACAATAAATTGCTCACCCAGAAGCAGTGCTCCTAGTGGCCGGGGACTTTAATGCAGGCAAACTTAAATCAGTTTTACCTCATTTTTACCAGCATGTTAAATGTGCAACCAGAGGAAAAGAAAACTCTAGACCACCTTAACTCCACACACAGAGATGCATACAAAGCTCTCCCCCGCCCTCCATTTGGCAAAACATACCATAACTCTATCCTCCTGCTTACAAGCAAAAACTAAAGCAGGAAGTACCAGTGACTCGCTCAATACGGAGGTGGTCAGGACTGGCTACAGGACTGTTTTGCAGCACAGACTGGAATATGTTCCTGGATTCATACAATGGCACTGAGGAGCATCCCACATCAGTCACCAGCTTGATCAATAAGTGCATTGATGACGTCATCCCCACAGTGACCGTACGTACATATCCCAACCAGAAGCTATGGATTACAGGTAACATCCACACTGAGCTAAAGGCTAGAGCTGCCGCTTTCAAGGAGCGGGACACTAATCTGGACACCTAAGAAAAAAATCCCTCCTTCAGGTGAACCATCAAACAAGCAAAACATCAATACGGACTACAAAGGGAAACTGCCCAGTGACGCGAGCCTACCAGAGGAGCTAAATGCCTTTTATGCTCGCTTCGAGGCAAGAAACACTGAAGCATGCACGAGAGCACCAGCTGTTCTGGTTGACTATGTGATAACGTTCTCGGTAGCCGATGTGAGCAAGACCTTTAAACAGGTCAACATTCACAAAGCCGCAGGGCCAGATGGATTACCAGGACGTGTACTCAAAGCATGCCTGGACCAACTGGCAAGTGTCTTCACTGACATTTTCAACCTCTCTCTGACTGAGTCTCTAATACCTATATGTTTCAAGCAGACCACCATAGTCCCTGTGCCCAAGGAAGCGAAGGTATCCTGCCTAAATGATTACCGCCCCGTAGCACTCACGTCTGTAGCCATGAAGTGCTTTGAAAGGCTGGTCATGGCTCACAACAACAGCATCCTCCCGGATACCCTGGACCCACTCCAATTCACAATCCGCCCCAACAGATCCACAGATGATGCGATCTCTATTGCACTCCACACTGCCCTTTCCCACCTGGACAAAAGGAACACCTATGTGAGAATGCTGTTCATTGACTACAGCTCAGCGTTCAACACCATAGTGCCCTCAAAGCTCATCACTAAGCTAAGAACCCTGGGACTAAACACCTCCCTCTGCAACTGGATCCTGGAATTCCTGACGGGCCACCACCAGGTGATAAGAGTAGGCAACAACACACCTGCCATGCTGATCCTCAACACTGGGGCCCCTCAGGGGAGTGTACTTAGTCCCCTCCTGTATTCCCTGTTCACACACGACTGCGTGGCCAAACACGACTCCAACACCATCATTAAGTTTGCTGACGACACAACAGTGGTAGGCCTGATCACCGACAACGATGAGACCTATAGGGAGGAGGTCAGAGACCTGGCACTGTGATGCCAGGACAACAACCTCTCCCTCAATGTGATCAAGACAAAGGAGCTGATCGTGGACTACAGGAAAAGGAGGACCGAGCACACCTCCATTAACATCAACGTGGCTGTAGTGGAGCGGGTCGAGAGCTTCATGTTCCTTGGTGTCCACATCACCAACAGAACTATCATGGTCCAAACACACCAAGACAGTCGTGAAAAGGGCACGACAAAACTTTTTCCCATTCAGGAAACTGAAAACATTTGGCATGGGTCCCCAGATCCTCAAAAAGTTCCACAGCTGCACCATCGAGAGCATCCTGACTGGTTGCATCATCGCCTGGTATGGCAACTGCTCAGCATCCGACCATAAGGCGCTACAGAGGGTAGTGCGAACGGCCCAGTACATCACAGGGACCAAGTTTCCTGCCATCCAGGACATATATAATAGGCGGTGGCAGAGGAAAGCCCATAAAATTGTCAGAGACTCCACTCACATATGTCATAGACTGTTTTCTCTGCTACCGCACGGCAAGCGGTATCGGAGCGTCACGTCTAGTATCAAAAGACTCTATAACAGCTTCTAACCTCAAGCCATAAGGCTGCTGAACAATTAATCAAATGGCCACTGGACTATTACATTTGCCACCCACCATTTGTTTTGAACACCGCTGCTACTCACTGTTTATTATCTATGCATAGTCACTACACCCCTACCTACTGTTTATTATCTATGCATAGTCACTACACCCCTACCTACTGTTTATTATCTATGCATAGTCACTACACCCCTACCTACTGTTTATTATCTATGCATAGTCACTACACCCCTACCTACTGTTTATTATCTATGCACTACACCCCTACCTACTGTTTATTATCTATGCACTACACCCCTACCTACTGTTTATTATCTATGCATAGCCACTACACCCCTACCTACTGTTTATTATCTATGCACTACACCCCTACCTACTGTGTATTATCTATGCATAGTCACTACACCCCTACCTACTATTATTATCTATGCATAGTCACTACACCCTACCTACTGTTTATTATCTATACACTACAACCATACCTACTATTTATTATCTATGCACTACACCCCTACCTACTGTTTATTATCTATGCATAGTCACTACACCCCTACCTACTGTTTATTATCTATACACTACACACCTACCTACTGTTTATTATCTATGCACTACACACCTACCTACTGCTTATTATCTATGCATAGTCACTACACCCCTACCTACTGTTATTATCTATGCACTACACCCCTACCTACTGTTTATTATCTATACACTACACCCCTACCTACTGTTTATTATCTATGCATAGTCACTACACCCCTACCTACTGTTTATTATCTATGCATAGTCACTACACCCCTACCTACTGTTTATTATCTATGCACTACACCCCTACCTACTGTTTATTATCTAATCACTACACCCCTACCTACTGTTATTATCTATGCACTACACCCCTACCTACTGTTTATTATCTATACACTACACCCCTACCTACTGTTATTATCTATGCACTACAACCCTACCTACTGTTTATTATCTATGCACTACACACCTACCTACTGCTTATTATCTATGCATAGTCACTACACCCCTACCTACTGGTTATGTAATCTAGGCACGACACCCCTACCTACTGTTTATTATCTATACACTACACCCCTACCTACTGTTTATTATCTATTCAATAGTCACTAACACCCCTACCTACTGTTTATTATCTATGCATAGTCATATCACACCTACTACTGTTATTATCTATGCATAGTCACTACACCCCTACCTACTGTTTATTATCTATGCACTACACCCTACCTACTGTTATTATCTAATCACTACACCCCTACCTACTGTATTATCTATGCACTACACCCTACTATGTTTATTATCTATGGACTACACCCTACCTACTGTTATT
>NW_021823104.1:1275442-1322108 GCF_901001165.1 Salmo trutta | reverse complement strand
TGTGGTCTGATAGGGGTGTTCAGTTGGCTGTGGTCTGCTTAGGGCGGTCAGTGGGCTGAATGTGATCTGATAGGGGTCAGGGGCTTTGGTATGATAGGGGTGAAGTGGGGCTGCTTGTTCTGATAGTGGTGTCAGTGGGCTGTGGTCTGATGGGCGGTGTCGT
This sequence comes from Salmo trutta, assembly GCF_901001165.1. NCBI lineage: Eukaryota > Metazoa > Chordata > Actinopteri > Salmoniformes > Salmonidae > Salmo > Salmo trutta. Next base: position 1,321,945 of record NW_021823104.1, on the reverse strand, counting down.
GGCTTTGGGTCTGATAGGGGTGTTAGTGGCTGACTGTGGTCTGATAGGGGTGTCAGTGGCCTGTGGTCTGATAGGGGTGTCAGTGGCCTGTGGTCTGATAGGGGTGTCAGTGGGCTGACTGTGAACACTCTGAGAGACTCTGGGTTGAGGTCAGTGATAAAGCACTACTGCAAAGAGATTCTATAGGTGTTCCGACCATAGGAGGACCCTGGAAGCCTGCCATTGACTAAGTACAGACCCAGCGTGGGACAGAGCTGTAGAAGTTGTGACCTGTTTTTGTTGGTTATGTTGTCGTAGTTGTGTCTAGGGGGACATATGGGGGAGGGAATGTTGTCCCCTCCAGGTAGGTGTTTGTCCTCCTGTGTGCTGAGGGAATACTGTCCCCTCCAGGTAGGTGTTTGTCCCATCCAGGTAGGTGTTTGTCCCCCTCTTTGCTGAAGGAATGCTGTCCCCTCCAGGTAGGTGTTTGTCCCCCCTGTGTGCTGAGGGAATGCTGTCCCCTCCAGGTAGGTGTTTGTCCCCCTTTGTGCTGAGGGTGTCAGGTTCTTGTCCAGCTCTCTGTAACCTAGAGGACAACCAGTGGGTCCATCTCCTCTATACCACCCACCTGGTAGTGTGGTGATTGGGACTACCAGCTCTCTGTAACCTAGAGGGCAACCAGTGGGTCCGTCTCCTCTATACCACCCACCTGGAGGTGTGGTGGATGGGACTCCCAGCTCTCTGTAACCTAGAGGGCAAACAGTGGGCCCTTCTCCTCTATACCACCCACCTGGTAGTGTGGTGGATGGGACTACCAGCTCTGTGTAACCTAGAAGGCAACCAGTGGGTCCGTCTCCTCTATACCACCCACCTGGTGGATGGGACTACCAGCTCTCTGTAACCTAGAGGGCAACCAGTGGGGCCGTCTCGTCTATACCACCCACCTGGTAGTGTGGTGGATGGGACTACCAGCTCTCTGTAACCTAGAGGGCAACCAGTGGGTCCGTCTCCTCTATACCACCCACCTGGTAGTGTGGTGGATGGGACTACCAGCTCTCTGTAACCTAGAGGACAACCAGTGGGTCCATCTCCTCTATACCACCCACCTGGTAGTGTGGTGGATGTGACTACCAGCTCTCTGTAACCTAGAGGGCAACCAGTGGGTCCGTCTCCTCTATACCACCCACCTGGTAGTGTGGTGGATGGGACTACCAGCTCTCTGTAACCTAGAGGACAACCAGTGGGTCCATCTCCTCTATACCACCCACCTGGTACTTTGGTGTATGGGACTACCAGCTCTCTGTAACCTAGAGTGCAACCAGTGGGTCCGTCTCCTCTATACCACCCACCTGGTAGTGTGGTGGATGGGACTACCAGCTCTCTGTAACCTAGAGGACAACCAGTGGGTCCGTCTCCTCTATACCACCCACCTGGTAGTGTGGTGATTGGGACTACCAGCTCTCTGTAACCTAGAGGGCAACCAGTGGGTCCATCTCCTCTATACCACCCACCTGGTAGTGTGGTGGATGGGACTACCAGCTCTCTGTAACCTAGATGACAACCAGTGGGTCCATCTCCTCTATACCACCTGGTAGTGTGGTGGATGGGACTACCAGCTCTCTGTAACCTAGAGGGCAACCAGTGGGTCCATCTCCTCTATACCACCCACCTGGTACTTTGATGGATGGGACTACCAGCTCTCTGTAACCTAGAGTGCAACCAGTGGGTCCGTCTCCTCTATACCACCCACCTGGTAGTGTGGTGGATGGGACTACCAGCTCTCTGTAACCTAGAGGGCAACCAGTGGGTCTGTCTCCTCTATACCACCTGGTAGTGTGGTGGATGGGACTACCAGATCTCTGTAACCTAGAGTGCAACCAGTGGGTCCGTCTCCTCTATACCACCCACCTGGTAGTGTGGTGGATGGGACTACCAGCTCTCTGTAACCTAGAGGGCAACCAGTGGGTCCATCTCCTCTATACCACCTGGTGGATGGGACTACCAGCTCTCTGTAACCTAGAGGGCAACCAGTGGGTCCATCTCCTCTATACCACCTGGTGGAAGGGACTACCAGCTCTCTTTAACCTAGAGGACAACCAGTGGGTCCATCTCCTCTATACCACCCACCTGGTAGTTTTGTGGATGGGACTACCAGCTCTCTGTAACCTAGAGGGCAACCATTGGGTCCGTCTCCTCTATACCACCTGGTAGTGTGGTGGATGAGACTACCAGCTCTCTGTAACCAAGAGGACAACCAGTGCGTCCGTCTCCTCTATACCACCCACCTGGTAGTGTGGGGATTGGGACTACCAGCTCTCTGTAACCTAGAGGGCAACCAGTGGGTCTGTCTCCTCTATACCACCCACTTGGTAGTGTGGTGCATGGGACTACCAGCTCTCTGTAACCTAGAAGGCAACCAGTGGGTCCGTCTCCTCTATACCACCCACCTGGTAGTGTGGTGGATGGGACTACCAGCTCTCTGTAACCTACAGGGCAACCAGTGGGTCCGTCTCCTCTATACCACCCACATGGTGGATGGGACTACCCGCTCTCTGTAACCTAGAGGGCAACCAGTGGTTCCGTCTCCTCTATACCACCCACCTGGTAGTGTGGTGGATGGGACTACCAGCTCTCTGTAACCTAGAGGACAACCAGTGGGTCCGTCTCCTCTATACCACCTGGTAGTGTGGTGGATGGGACTACCAGCTCTCTGTAACCTAGAAGGCAACCAGTGGGTCCGTCTCCTCTATACCACCCACCTGGTGGATGGGACTACCAGCTCTCTGTAACCTAGAAGGCAACCAGTGGGTCCGTCTCGTCTATACCACCCACCTGGTAGTGTGGTGGATGGGACTACCAGCTCTCTGTAACCTAGAGGGCAACCAGTGGGTCCGTCTCCTCTATACCACCCACCTGGTAGTGTGGTGGATGGGACTACCAGCTCTCTGTAACCTAGAGGACAACCAGTGGGTCCATCTCCTCTATACCACCCACCTGGTAGTGTGGTGGATGTGACTACCAGCTCTCTGTAACCTAGAGGGCAACCAGTGGGTCCGTCTCCTCTATACCACCCACCTGGTAGTGTGGTGGATGGGACTACCAGCTCTCTGTAACCTAGAGGACAACCAGTGGGTCCATCTCCTCTATACCACCCACCTGGTACTTTGATGTATGGGACTACCAGCTCTCTGTAACCTAGAGTGCAACCAGTGGGTCCGTCTCCTCTATACCACCCACCTGGTAGTGTGGTGGATGGGACTACCAGCTCTCTGTAACCTAGAGGACAACCAGTGGGTCCGTCTCCTCTATACCACCCACCTGGTAGTGTGGTGATTGGGACTACCAGCTCTCTGTAACCTAGAGGGCAACCAGTGGGTCCCTCTCCTCTATACCACCCACCTGGTAGTGTGGTGGATGGGACTACCAGCTCTCTGTAACCTAGATGACAACCAGTGGGTCCATCTCCTCTATATCACCTGGTAGTGTGGTGGATGGGACTACCAGCTCTCTGTAACCTAGAGGGCAACCAGTGGGTCCATCTCCTCTATACCACCCACCTGGTACTTTGATGGATGGGACTACCAGCTCTCTGTAACCTAGAGTGCAACCAGTGGGTCCGTCTCCTCTATACCACCCACCTGGTAGTGTGGTGGATGGGACTACCAGCTCTCTGTAACCTAGAGGGCAACCAGTGGGTCTGTCTCCTCTATACCACCTGGTAGTGTGGTGGATGGGACTACCAGCTCTCTGTAACCTAGAGTGCAACCAGTGGGTCCGTCTCCTCTATACCACCCACCTGGTAGTGTGGTGGATGGGACTACCAGCTCTCTGTAACCTAGAGGGCAACCAGTGGGTCCATCTCCTCTATACCACCTGGTGGATGGGACTACCAGCTCTTTGTAACCTAGAGGACAACCAGTGGGTCCGTCTCCTCTATACCACCCACCTGGTAGTGTGGTGGATGGGACTACCAGCTCTCTGTAACCTAGAGGACAACCAGTGGGTCCATCTCCTCTATACCACCCACCTGGTAGTGTGGTGGATGGGACTACCAGCTCTCTGTAACCTAGAGGGCAACCAGTGGGTCCGTCTCCTCTATACCACCCACCTGGTAGTGTGGTGGATGGGACTACCAGCTCTCTGTAACCTAGAGGGCAACCAGTGGGTCCATCTCCTCTATACCACCTGGTGGATGGGACTACCAGCTCTCTGTAACCTAGAGGGCAACCAGTGGGTCCATCTCCTCTATACCACCTGGTGGAAGGGACTACCAGCTCTCTTTAACCTAGAGGACAACCAGTGGGTCCATCTCCTCTATACCACCCACCTGGTAGTTTTGTGGATGGGACTACCAGCTCTCTGTAACCTAGAGGGCAACCATTGGGTCCGTCTCCTCTATACCACCTGGTAGTGTGGTGGATGAGACTACCAGCTCTCTGTAACCAAGAGGACAACCAGTGCGTCCGTCTCCTCTATACCACCCACCTGGTAGTGTGGGGATTGGGACTACCAGCTCTCTGTAACCTAGAGGGCAACCAGTGGGTCTGTCTCCTCTATACCACCCACTTGGTAGTGTGGTGCATGGGACTACCAGCTCTCTGTAACCTAGAAGGCAACCAGTGGGTCCGTCTCCTCTATACCACCCACCTGGTAGTGTGGTGGATGGGACTACCAGCTCTCTGTAACCTACAGGGCAACCAGTGGGTCCGTCTCCTCTATACCACCCACATGGTGGATGGGACTACCCGCTCTCTGTAACCTAGAGGGCAACCAGTGGTTCCGTCTCCTCTATACCACCCACCTGGTAGTGTGGTGGATGGGACTACCAGCTCTCTGTAACCTAGAGGACAACCAGTGGGTCCGTCTCCTCTATACCACCTGGTAGTGTGGTGGATGGGACTACCAGCTCTCTGTAACCTAGAAGGCAACCAGTGGGTCCGTCTCCTCTATACCACCCACCTGGTGGATGGGACTACCAGCTCTCTGTAACCTAGAGGGCAACCAGTGGGTCCGTCTCGTCTATACCACCCACCTGGTAGTGTGGTGGATGGGACTACCAGCTCTCTGTAACCTAGAGGGCAACCAGTGGGTCCGTCTCCTCTATACCACCCACCTGGTAGTGTGGTGGATGGGACTACCAGCTCTCTGTAACCTAGAGGGCAACCAGTGGGTCCGTCTCCTTTATACCACCCACCTGGTAGTGTGGTGGATGGGACTACCAGCTCTCTGAAACCTAGAGGGCAACCAGTGGGTCCATCTCCTCTATACCACCTGGTGGATGGGACTACCAGCTCTATGTAACCTAGAGGACAACCAGTGGGTCCATCTCCTCTATACCACCTGGTAGTGTGGTGGATGGGACTACCAGCTCTCTGTAACCTAGAGGACAACCAGTGGGTCCGTCTCCTCTATACCACCCACCTGGTAGTTTGGTGGATGGGACTACCAGCTCTCTGTAACCTAGAGGGCAACCAGTGGGTCCGTCTCCTCTATACCACCCACCTGGTAGTGTGGTGAATGGGACTACCAGCTCTCTCTAACCTAGAGGAACACCAGTGGGTTCGTCTCCTCTATACCACCCACCTGGTAGTGTGGTGGATGGGAATTCACGCTCTCTGTAACCTAGAGGACAACCAGTGGGTCCCTCTCCTCTATACCACCCACTTGGTAGTGTGGTGGATGGGACTACCAGCTCTCTGTAACCTAGAGGACAACCAGTGGGTCCATCTCCTCTATACCACCCACCTGGTAGTGTGGTGGATGGGACTACCAGCTCTCTGTAACTTAGAGGACAACCAGTGGGTCCATCTCCTCTATACCACCCACCTTGTAGTGTGGTGGATGGGACTACCAGCTCTCTGTAACCTAGAGGACAACCAGTGGGTCCATCTCCTCTATACCACCTGGTAGTGTGGTGGATGGGACTACCAGCTCTCTGTAACCTAGAGGACAACCAGTGGGTCCGTCTCCTCTATACCACCCACCTGGTAGTTTGGTGGATTGGACTACCAGCTCTCTGTAACCTAGAGGGCAACCAGTGGGTCCGTCTCTTCTATACCACCCACCGGGTAGTGTGGTGGATGGGACTACCAGCTCTCTCTAACCTAGAGGAACACCAGTGGGTTCGTCTCCTCTATACCACCCACCTGGTAGTGTGGTGGATGGGACTTCACGCTCTCTGTAACCTAGAGGACAACCAGTGGGTCCCTCTCCTCTATACCACCCACCTGGTAGTGTGGTGGATGGGACTACCAGCTCTCTGTAACCTAGAGGACAACCAGTGGGTCCATCTCCTCTATACCACCCACCTGGTAGTGTGGTGGATGGGACTACCAGCTCTCTGTAACTTAGAGGACAACCAGTCGGTCCATCTCCTCTATACCACCCACCTGGTAGTGTGGTGGATGGGACTACCAGCTCTCTGTAACCTAGAGGACAACCAGTGGGTCCATCTCTTCTATACCACCTGGTAGTGTGGTGGATGGGACTACCAGCTCTCTGTAACCTAGAGGGCAACCAGTGGGTCCGTCTCCTCTATACCACCCACCTGGTAGTGTGGTGGATGGGACTACCAGCTCTCTGTAACCTAGAGGGCAACCAGTGGGTCCATCTCCTCTATACCACCTGGTGGATGGGACTACCAGCTCTCTGTAACCTAGAGGGCAACCAGTGGGTCCATCTCCTCTATACCACCTGGTTGATGGGACTACCAGCTCTCTGTAAACTAGAGGGCAACCAGTGGGTCCGTCTCCTCTATACCACCCACCTGGTAGTGTGGTGGATGGGACTACCAGCTCTCTGTAACCTAGAGGACAACCAGTGGGTCCATTTCCTCTATACCACCTGGTAGTGTGGTGGATCGGACTACCAGCTCTCTGTAACCTAGAGGGCAACCAGTGGGTCCATCTCCTCTATACCACCTGGTGGATGGGACTACCAGCTCTCTGTAACCTAGAGGACAACCAGTGGGTCGATCTCCTCTATACCACCTGGTAGTGTGGTGGATGGGACTACCAGCTCTCTGTAACCTAGAGGACAACCAGTGGGTCCGTCTCCTCTATACCACCCACCTGGTAGTTTGGTGGATGGGACTACAAGCTCTCTGTAACCTAGAGGGCAACCAGTGGGTCCGTCTCCTCTATACCACGCACCTGGCAGTGTGTTGGATGGGACTACCAGCTCTCTCTAACCTAGAGGAACACCAGTGGGTTCGTCTCCTCTATACCACCCACCTGGTAGTGTGGTGGATGGGACTTCACGCTCTCTGTAACCTAGAGGACAACCAGTGGGTCCCTCTCCTCTATACCACCCACCTGGTAGTGTGGTGGATGGGACTACCAGCTCTCTGTAACCTAGAGGACAACCAGTGGGTCCATCTCCTCTATACCACCCACCTGGTAGTGTGGTGGATGGGACTACCAGCTCTCTCTAACTTAGAGGACAACCAGTGGGTCCATCTCCTCTATACCACCCACTTGGTACTTTGGTGGATGGGACTACCAGCTCTCTGTAACCTAGAGTGCAACCAGTGGGTCCGTCTCCTCTATACCACCCACCTGGTAGTGTGGTGGATGGGACTTCCAGCTCTCTGTAACCTAGAGGACAACCAGTGGGTCCATCTCCTCTATACCACCCACCTGGTACTTTGGTGGATGGGACTACCAGCTCTCTGTAACCTAGAGGACAACCAGTGGGTCCATCTCCTCTATACCACCCACCTGGTACTTTGGTGGATGGGACTACCAGCTCTCTGTAACCTAGAGGGCAACCAGTGGGTCCGTCTCCTCTATACCACCCACCTGGTAGTGTGGTGGATGGGACTACCAGCTCCCTGTAACCTAGAGGACAACCAGTGGGTCCGTCTCCTCTATACCACCCACCTGGTAGTGTGGTGATAGGCTCTACCAGCTCTCTGTAACCTAGAGGGCAACCAGTGGGTCCATCTCCTCTATACCACCCACCTGGTAGTGTGGTGGATGGGACTACCAGCTCTCTGTAACCTAGAGGACAACCAGTGGGTCCATCTCCTCTATACCACCCACCTGGTAGTGTGGTGGATGAGACTACCAGCTCTCTGTAACCTAGAGGACAACCAGTGGGTCCGTCTCCTCTATACCACCTGGTAGTGTGGTGGATTGGACTACCAGCTCTCTGTAACCTAGAGGGCAACCAGTGGGTCCGTCTCCTCTATACCACCCACCTGGTAGTGTGGTGGATGGGACTACCAGCTCTCTGTAACCTAGAGGGCAACCAGTGGGTCCATCTCCTCTATACCACCTGGTGGATGGGACTACCAGCTCTCTGTAACCTAGAGGGCAACCAGTGGGTCCGTCTCCTATATACCACTCACCTGGTAGTGTGGTGGATGGGACTACCAGCTCTCTGTAACCTAGAGGACAACCAGTGGGTCCATCTCCTCTATACCACCCACCTGGTAGTGTGGTGGATGGGACTACCAGCTCTCTGTAACCTAGAGGACAACCAGTGGGTCCGTCTCCTCTATACCACCCACCTGGTAGTGTGGTGATTGGGACTACCAGCTCTCTGTAACCTAGAGGGCAACCAGTGGGTCCCTCTCCTCTATACCACCCACCTGGTAGTGTGGTGGATGAGACTACCAGCTCTCTGTAACCTAGAGGACAACCAGTGGGTCCGTCTCCTCTATACCACCTGGTAGTGTGGTGGATTGGACTACCAGCTCTCTGTAACCTAGAGGGCAACCAGTGGGTCCGTCTCCTCTATACCACCCACCTGGTAGTGTGGTGGATGGGACTACCAGCTCTCTGTAACCTAGAGGGCAACCAGTGGGTCCATCTCCTCTATACCACCTGGTGGATGGGACTACCAGCTCTCTGTAACCTAGAGGGCAACCAGTGGGTCCGTCTCCTATATACCACTCACCTGGTAGTGTGGTGGATGGGACTACCAGCTCTCTGTAACCTAGAGGACAACCAGTGGGTCCATCTCCTCTATACCACCCACCTGGTAGTGTGGTGGATGGGACTACCAGCTCTCTGTAACCTAGAGGACAACCAGTGGGTCCGTCTCCTCTATACCACCCACCTGGTAGTGTGGTGATTGGGACTACCAGCTCTCTGTAACCTAGAGGGCAACCAGTGGGTCCCTCTCCTCTATACCACCCACCTGGTAGTGTGGTGGATTGGACTACCATCTCTCTGTAACCTAGAGGGCAACCAGTGGGTCCGTCTCCTCTATACCACCTGGTGGTGTGGTGGATGGGACTACCAGCTCTCTGTAACCTAGAGGACAACCAGTGGGTCCGTCTCCTCTATACCACCCACCTGGTAGTGTGGTGATTGGGACTACCAGCTCTCTGTAACCTAGAGGGCAACCAGTGGGTCCGTCTCCTCTATACCACCCACCTGGTAGTGTGGTGGATGGGACTACCAGCTCTCTGTAACCTAGAGGGCAAGCATTGGGTCCGTCTCCTCTATACCACCCACCTGGTGGATGGGACTACCAGCTCTCTGTAACCTAGAGGGCAACCAGTGGGTCCGTCTCCTCTATACCCCCCACCTGGTAGTGTGGTGGATGGGACTACCAACTCTCTGTAACCTAGAGGGCAACCCGTGGGTCCGTCTCCTCTATACCACCCACCTGGTAGTGTGGTGGATGGGACTACCAGCTCTCTGTAACCTAGAGGACAACCAGTGGGTCCGTCTCCTCTATACCACCTGGTAGTGTGGTGGATGGGACTACCAGCTCTCTGTAACCTAGAGGGCAACCAGTGGGTCCGTCTCCTCTATACCACCCACCTGGTAGTGTGGTGGATGGGACTACTAGCTCTCTGTAACCTAGAGGGCAACCAGTGGGTCCGTCTCCTCTATACCACCTGGTAGTGTGGTGATTGGGACAACCAACTCTCTGTAACCTAGAGGGCAACCAGTGGGTCCGTCTCCTCTATACCACCCACCTGGTAGTGTGGTGGATGGGACTACCAGCTCTCTTTAACCTAGAGGGCAACCAGTGGGTCCGTCTCCTCTATACCACCCACCTGGTAGTGTGGTGGATGGGACTACCAGCTCTCTGTAACCTAGAGGGCAACCAGTGGGTCCGTCTCCTCTATACCACCCACCTGGTGGATGGGACTACCAGCTCTCTGTAACCTAGAGGGCAACCAGTGGGTCCGTCTCCTCTATACCACCCACCTGGTATTGTGGTGGATGTGACTACCAGCTCTCTGTAACCTAGAGGGCAACCAGTGGGTCCATCTCCTCTATACCACCCACCTGGTAGTGTGGTGGATGGGACTACCAGCTCTCTGTAACCTAGAGGGCAACCAGTGGGTCTGTCTCCTCTATACCACCCACCTGGTAGTGTGGTGGATGGGACTACCAGCTCTCTGTAACCTAGAGGACAACCAGTGGGTCCGTCTCCTCTATACTCCCTGGTAGTGTGGTGGATGGGACTACCAGCTCTCTGTAACCTAGAGGACAACCAGTGGGTCCATCTCCTCTGTACCACCCACCTGGTACTTTGGTGGATGGGACTACCAGCTCTCTGTAACCTAGAGGGCAACCAGTGGGTCCGTCTCCTCTATACCACCCACCTGGTAGTGTGGTGGATGGGACTACCACCTCTCTGTAACCTAGAGGGCAACCAGTGGGTCCGTCTCCTCTATACCACCTGGTAGTGTGGTGATTGGGACAACCAGCTCTCTGTAACCTAGAGGGCAACCAGTGGGTCCGTCTCCTATATACCACCCACCTGGTAGTGTGGTGGATGGGACTACCAGCTCTCTGTAACCTAGAGGGTAACCAGTGGGTCCGTCTCCTCTATACCAGGTTTCTTGTAGGATGACAATGTCTGTATTTCTGATTTCTTTGATGAAGTCCAGGTTCCTGCTCTTTAGGCCAAAGGCACATGACTTCAGGCCTTGGATATTCCAGGATGAGATAGTGAAGGCTTTAGGTTTCGTAAAGTGTCCAATGTTGTTGGTCGTGTGGTTTGGCCTCATGCAGACCTCCCTCTCTCTCTCTCTCTCTCTCTGTCTCTGTCTCTCTCTTTCTGTCTCTCTCTCTCTGTCTCTCAGACTCCATATTTCTGGACCAGTAGCCGTTGGCCTGCCTCAGAGCTGGACTACGGTGAGGTTAAGGGTTAAGTGGGGAACTGCATCTTCCTCATGAAATACTGGCGGCCATGACAGAAGCCAAGCGTTAGTTGGCTTGGGGTTGTGTTTTTGATGTGGGTGTTTCTTGTGTGTCTCCTTGCCGTCACCAAGACACACACATCTGTTATAACCTTGGCCACAGCTGTTTCCCCCACTCAATCGCAACCAACAACAAGCAGGTTGAGTTCAATAACTATGTAGATATTCTAAAAGAAGTACTTCGATAACTTTCAAATGTAGTGACAGGTTCATGTAGAATAAACAACACTTAAACATAATACCGCAACGTGGCCTAGTGGTTAAAGCGTTGGACCAGTAACCAAAAGGTTGCAAGATCGAATCCCCGAGCTGACAAGGTACAAATCTTTCGTTCTGCCCCCTGAACAAGGCAGTTAACCCCACTGTTCCTTCCCCTGAACAAGGCAGTTAACCCACTGCTCCCCTGAACAAGGCAGTTAACCCCAATGTTCCCCTGAACACGGCAGTTAACCCACTGTTCCTCTGAACAAGGCAGTTACCCCACTGTTCCCCTGAGCAAGGCAGTTAACCCACTGTTCCCCTGAACAAGGCAGTTAACCCACTGTTCCCCTGAACAAGGGGCAGACTGTTCCAAGCCCGTCACTGAAAATAAGAATTTGTTCTTAACTGACATTCCTAGTTAAATAAAGGTTAAATAAAATACCATAGAAGCATTGTTCTGCTAATATAACAATTTGTACCTTTCAATGACATTCTGATACAGATACTGTCATTCCCATCTGATACAGATACTGTCATTGCCATCTGATACAGATACTGACATTCCCATCTGATACAGATACTGACATTCCGATACAGATACTGTCATTCCCATCCGATACAGATACGGGCATTCCCATCTGATACAGATACTGTCATTCCCATCTGATACAGATACTGTCATTCCCATCTGATAAAGATACTGACATTCCCATCTAATACAGATACTGACATTCCCATCTGATACAGATACTGACATTCCCATCTGATACAGATACTGTCATTCCCATCTGATACAGATACTGTAATTCCCATCTGATACAGATACTGTCATTGCCGTCTGATACAGATACTGTCATTGCCATCTGATACAGATACTGTAATTCCGATTCAGATACTGTCCTTCCCATCTGATACAGATACTGACATTCCCATCTGATACAGATACTGTCATTCCCATCCGATACAGATACTGTCATTCCGATTCAGATACTGTCCTTCCCTTCTGATACAGATACTGACATTCCCATCTGATACAGATACTGTCATTCCCATCTGATACAGATACTGTCATTCTGATACAGATACTGTCATTCCCATCTGATACAGATACTGTAATTCCCATCTGGTACAGATACTGTCATTCCCATCTGATACAGATACTGTCATTCCTATCTGATCCAGATACTGTCATTCCCATCTGATACAGATACTGTTATTCCCATCTGATACAGATACTGTCATTCCCATCCGATACAGATACTGTCATTGCCATCTGATACAGATACTGTCATTGCCATCTGATACAGATACTGTCATTCCCATCTGATACAGATACTGACATTCCCATCTGATACAGATATTGTCGTTCCCATCCGATACAGATACTGTCATTCCCATCTGATACAGATACTGTCATTCCCATCTGATACAGATACTGTTATTCCCATCTGATACAGATACTGTCATTGCCATCTGATACAGATACTGTCATTCCCATCTGATACAGATACTGTCATTACCATCTGATACAGATACTGTCATTGCCATCTGATACAGATACTGTCATTCTGATACAGATACTGACATTCCCATCTGATACAGATACTGTCATTCCCATTTGATACAGATACTGTCATTCCCATCTGATACAGATACTGTCATTCCCATCTGATACAGATACTGACATTCCCATCTGATACAGATACTGTAATTCCCATCCCATACAGATACTGTCATTCCCATCTGATACAGATACTGACATTCCCATCTGATACAGATACTGACATTCCCATCTGATACAGATACTGTCATTCCCATCTGATACAGATACTGTCATTCCCATCTGATACAGATACTGTAATTCCCATCTGATACAGATACTGTCATTGCCATCTGATACAGATACTGTCATTCCCATCTGATACAGATACTGTCATTACCATCTGATACAGATACTGTCATTCCCATCTGATACAGATACTGTCATTGCCATCTGATACAGATACTGTCATTCTGATACAGATACTGACATTCCCATCTGATACAGATACTGACATTCCCATCTGATACAGATACTGTCATTCCCATCTGATACAGATACTGTCATTCCCTGATACAGATACTGTCATTCCCATCTGATACAGATACTGTCATTCCCATCCGATACAGATACTGTCATTGCCATCTGTTACAGATACTGTCATTCCGATACAGATACTGACATTCCCATCTGATACAGATACTGTCATTCCTATCTGATACATATACTGTCATTCCCATCTGATACAGATACTGTCATTCCCATCCGATACAGATACTGTCATTCCCATCTGATACAGATACTGTCATTCCCATCTGATACAGATACTGATATTTCGATGCATATACTGTCATTCCCATCTGATACAGATACTGTCATTCCCATCTGATACAGATACTGACATTCCCATCTGATACAGATACTGTCATTCCCATCTGATTCAGATACTGTCATTCCAATCCGATAAAGATACTGTCATTCCCATCTGATACAGATACTGACATTCCCATCTGATACAGATACTGTCATTCCCATCTGATACAGATACTGTCATTCCCATCCGATACAGATACTGTCATTGCCATCTGTTACAGATACTGTCATTCCGATACAGATACTGACATTCCCATCTGATACAGACACTGTCATTCCTATCTGATACATATACTGTCATTCCCATCTGATACAGATACTGTCATTCCCATCCGATACAGATACTGTCATTCCCATCTGATACAGATACTGATATTTCGATGCAGATACTGTCATTCCCATCTGATACAGATACTGTCATTCCCATCTGATACAGATACTGACATTCCCATCTGATACAGGTACTGTCATTCCCATCTGATTCAGATACTGTCATTCCAATCCGATAAAGATACTGTCATTCCCATCTGATACAGATACTGACATTCCCATCTGATACAGATACTGTCATTCCCATCTGATACAGATACTGTCATTCCCATCCGATACAGATACTGACATTCCCATCTGATACAGATACTGTCATTCCCATCTGATACAGATACTGACATTCCCATCTGATACAGATACTGACATTCCCATCTGATACAGATACTGTCATTCCCATCTGATACAGATACTGTCATTCCCATCCGATACAGATACTGACATTCCCATCTGATACAGATACTGACATTCCCATCTGATACAGATACTGTCATTCCCATCTGATACAGATACTGTAATTCCCATCCGATACAGACACTGTCATTCCCATCTGATACAGATACTGACATTCCCATCTGATACAGATACTGTAATTCCCATCTGATACAGATACTGTCATTGCCATCTGATACAGATACTGTTATTCCCATCTGATACAGATACTGTCATTCCCATCTGATACAGATACTGTCATTGCCATCTGATACAGATACTGTCATTGCCATCTGATACAGATACTGTAATTCCGATTCAGATACTGTCCTTCCCATCTGATACAGATACTGACATTCCCATCTGATACAGATACTGTCATTCCCATCCGATACAGATACTGTCATTCCGATTCAGATACTGTCCTTCCCATCTGATACAGATACTGACATTCCCATCTGATACAGATACTGTCATTACCATCTTATACAGATACTGTCATTCTGATACAGATACTGTCATTCCCATCTGATACAGATACTGTAATTCCCATCTGGTACAGATACTGTCATTCCCATCTGGTACAGATACTGTCATTCCCATCTGATACAGATACTGACATTCCCATCTGATACAGATACTGTCATTCCCATCTGATACAGATACTGTCATTCCCATCCGATACAGATACTCTCATTGCCATCTGATACAGATACTGTCATTGCCATCTGATACAGATACTGTCATTCCCATCTGATACAGATACTGTCATTCCCATCCGATACAGATACTGACATTGCCATCTGATACAGATACTGACATTCCCATCTAATACAGATACTGTCATTCCCATCCGATACAGATACTGTCATTCCGATTCAGAGACTGTCCTTCCCTTCTGATACAGATACTGACATTCCCATCTGATACAGATACTGTCATTCCCATCTGATACAGATACTGTCATTCTGATACAGATACTGTCATTCCCATCTGATACAGATACTGTAATTCCCATCTGGTACAGATACTGTCATTCCCATCTGATACAGATACTGACATTCCCATCTGATCCAGATACTGTCATTCCCATCTGATCCAGATACTGTCATTCCCATCTGATACAGATACTGTCATTCCCATCCGATACAGATACTGTCATTGCCATCTGATACAGATACTGTCATTGCCATCTGATACAGATACTGTCATTCCCATCTGATACAGATACTGACATTCCCATCTGATACAGATATTGTCATTCCCATCCGATCCAGATACTGTCATTCCCATCTGATACAGATACTGTCATTCCCATCTGATACAGATACTGTAATTCCCATCTGATACAGATACTGTCATTGCCATCTGATACAGATACTGTCATTCCCATCTGATACAGATACTGTCATTACCATCTGATACAGATACTGTCATTGCCATCTGATACAGATACTGTCATTCTGATACAGATACTGACATTCCCATCTGATACAGATACTGTCATTCCCATTTGATACAGATACTGTCATTCCCATCTGATACAGATACTGTCATTCCCATCTGATACAGATACTGACATTCCCATCTGATACAGATACTGTAATTCCCATCCGATACAGATACTGTCATTCCCATCTGATACAGATACTGACATTCACATCTGATACAGATACTGACATTCCCATCTGATACAGATACTGTCATTCCCATCTGATACAGATACTGTCATTCCCATCTGATACAGATACTGTAATTCCCATCTGATACAGATACTGTCATTACCATCTGATACAGATACTGTCATTCCCATCTGATACAGATACTGTCATTGCCATCTGATACAGATACTGTCATTCTGATACAGATACTGACATTCCCATCTGATACAGATACTGACATTCCCATCTGATACAGATACTGTCATTCCCATCTGATACAGATACTGTCATTCCCATCTGATACAGATACTGTCATTCCCATCTGATACAGATACTGTCATTCCCATCCGATACAGATACTGTCATTGCCATCTGTTACAGATACTGTCATTCCGATACAGATACTGACATTCCCATCTGATACAGATACTGTCATTCCTATCTGATACATATACTGTCATTTCCATCTGATACAGATACTGTCATTCCCATCCGATACAGATACTGTCATTCCCATCTGATACAGATACTGTCATTCCCATCTGATACAGATACTGATATTTCGATGCAGATACTGTCATTCCCATCTGATACAGATACTGTCATTCCCATCTGATACAGATACTGACATTCCCATCTGATACAGGTACTGTCATTCCCATCTGATTCAGATACTGTCATTCCAATCCGATAAAGATACTGTCATTCCCATCTGATACAGATACTGACATTCCCATCTGATAAAGATACTGTCATTCCCATCTGATACAGATACTGTCATTCCCATCCGATACAGATACTGACATTCCCATCTGATACAGATACTGTCATTCCCATCTGATACAGATACTGACATTCCCATCTGATACAGATACTGACAGTCCCATCTAATACAGATACTGACATTCCGATACAGATACTGTCATTCCCATCCGATACAGATACGGGCATTCCCATCTGATACAGATACTGTCATTCCCATCTGATACAGATACTGTCATTGCCATCTGATACAGATACTGTCATTCTGGTACAGATACTGTCATTCCCATCTGATACAGATACTGTCAATCCCATCTGATACAGATACTGACATTCCCATCTGATACAGATACTGTCATTCCCATCTGATACAGATACTGTCATTCCCATCCGATACAGATACTGACATTCCCATCTGATACAGATACTGACATTCCCATCTGATACAGATACTGTCATTCCCATCTGATACAGATACTGTCATTCCCATCTGATACAGATACTGACATTCCCATCTGATACAGATACTGTAATTCCCATCTGATACAGATACTGTCATTGCCATCTGATACAGATACTGTTATTCCCATCTGATACAGATACTGTCATTCCCATCTGATACAGATACTGTCATTGCCATCTGATACAGATACTGTCATTGCCATCTGATACAGATACTGTAATTCCGATTCAGATACTGTCCTTCCCATCTGATACAGATACTGACATTCCCATCTGATACAGATACTGTCATTCCCATCTGATACAGATACTGTCATTCCGATTCAGATACTGTCCTTCCCATCTGATACAGATACTGACATTCCCATCTGATACAGATACTGTCATTCCCATCTGATACAGATACTTTCATTGTGATACAGATACTGTCATTCCCATCTGATACAGATACTGTAATTCCCATCTGGTACAGATACTGTCATTCCCATCTGATACAGATACTGACATTCCCATCTGATACAGATACTGTCATTCCCATCTGATACAGATACTGTCATTCCCATTCGATACAGATACTGTCATTGCCATCCGATACAGATACTGTCATTGACATCTGATACAGATACTGTCATTGCCATCTGATACAGATACTGTCATTCCCATCTGATACAGATACTGTCATTCCCATCCGATACAGATACTGATATTCCCATCTGATACAGATACTGTCATTCCCATCTGATACAGATACTGACATTCCCATCTGATACAGATACTGACAGTCCCATCTAATACAGATACTGACATTCCGATACAGATACTGTCATTCCCATCCGATACAGATACGGGCATTCCCATCTGATACAGATACTGTCATTCTCATCTGATACAGATACTATCATTGCTTTCTGATACAGATACTGTCATTCTGGTACAGATACTGACATTCCCATCTGATACAGATACTGTCATTTCCATCTGATACAGATACTGTCATTCCCATCTGATACAGATACTGTCATTCCCATCTGATACAGATACTGACATTCCCATCTGATACAGATACTGTCATTCCCATCTGATACAGATACTGTCATTCCCATCTGATACAGATACTGACATTCCCATCTGATACAGATACTGTAATTCCCATCCAATACAGATACTGTCATTCCCATCTGATACAGATACTGACATTCCCATCTGATACAGATACTGACATTCCCATCTGATACAGATACTGTCATTGCCATCTGATACAGATACTGTTATTCCCATCTGATACAGATACTGTCATTCCCATCTGATACAGATACTGTCATTGCCATCTGATACAGATACTGTCATTGCCATCTGATACAGATACTGTAATTCCGATTCAGATACTGTCCTTCCCATCTGATACAGATACTGACATTCCCATCTGATACAGATACTGTCATTCCCATCCGATACAGATACTGTCATTCCGATTCAGATACTGTCCTTCCCATCTGATACAGATACTGACATTCCCATCTGATACAGATACTGTCATTCCCATCTGATACAGATACTGTCATTCCCATCTGATACAGATACTGTAATTCCCATCCGATACAGATACTGTCATTCCCATCTGATACAGATACTGAAATTCCCATCTGATACAGATACTGTAATTCCCATCTGATACAGATACTGTCATTGCCATCTGATACAGATACTGTCATTCCTATCTGATACAGATACTGTCATTCCCATCTGATACAGATACTGTCATTGCCATCTGATACAGATACTGTCATTCTGATACAGATACTGACATTCCCATCTGATACAGATACTGTCATTCCCATCTGATACAGATACTGTCATTCCCATCCGATACAGATACTGTCATTCCCATCTGATACAGATACTGTCATTCCCATCCGATACAGATACTGACATTACCATCTGATACAGATACTGTCATTCCCATCTGATACAGATACTGACATTCCGATGCAAATACTGTCATTCCCATCTGATACAGATACTGACATTCCCATCTGATACAGATACTGTCATTCCCATCCGATACAGATACTGTCATTCCGATTCAGATACTGTCCTTCCCATCTGATACAGATACTGACATTCCCATCTGATACAGATACTGTCATTCCCATCTGATACAGATACTGTCATTCTGATACAGATACTGTCATTCCCATCTGATACAGATACTGACATTCCCATCTTGTACAGATACTGTCATTCCCATCTGATACAGATACTGACATTCCCATCTGATACAGATACTGTCATTCCAATCTGATACAGATACTGTCATCCCATCTGATACAGATACTGTCATTGCCATCTGATACAGATACTGTCATTCCCATCCGATACAGATACTGACTTTCCCATCTGATACAGATACTGTCATTCCCATCTGATACAGATACTGACATTCCGATGCAGATACTGTCATTCCCATCTGATACAGATACTGTCATTCCCATCTGATACAGATACTGACATTCCCATCTGATACAGATACTGTCATTCCCATCTGATACAGATACTGTCATTCCCATCTGATTCAGATACTGTCATTCCCATCTGATACAGATACTGTCATTCCCATCTGATACAGATACTGACATTCCCATCTGATACAGATACTGTCATTCCCATCCGATACAGATACTGTCATTCCGATACAGATACTGTCATTCCCATCTGATACAGATACTGACATTCCCATCTGATACAGATACTGTCATTCCCATCTGAAACTGATACTGACATTCCCATCTGATACAGATACTGTCATTCCCATCCGATACAGATACTGTCATTCCCATCTGATACAGATACTGACATTCCCATCTGATACAGATACGGACATTCCCATCTGATACAGATACTGTCATTCCCATCTGATACAGATACTGACATTTCAATACAGATACTGTCATTCCCATCTGATACAGATACTGACATTCCCATCTGATCCAGATACTGTCATTCCCATCTGATACAGACACTCCCATCTGATACAGATACTGACATTCCCATCTGATACAGATACTGACATTCCCATCTGATACAGATACTGACATTCACATCTGATACAGATACTGTCATTCCCATCTGATACAGATACTGTCATTCCCATCTGATACAGACACTGTCATTCCCAGCCCAACAGGACGGCCCCTAGTCCCCTGTACCTGGGACGGCCCCTTGTCCCCTGTACCTGGGACAGGACGGCCCCTAGTCCCTTGTACCTGGGAAAGGACTGCCCCTAGTCCCCTGTACCTGGGACAGGACGGCCCCTAGTCCCCTGTACCTGGGACAGGACGTCCCCTAGTCCCCTGTACCTGGGACAGGACGTCCCCTAGTCCCCTGTACCTGGGGCAGGATGGCCCCTAGTCCCCTGTACCTGGGACAGCCCCTAGTCCCCTGTACCTGGGACAGCCCCTAGTCCCCTGTACCTGGGACAGGACTGCCCCTAGTCCCCTGTACCTGGGACGGCCCCTAGTCCCCTGTACCTTGGACAGGACGGCCCCTAGTCCCCTGTACCTGGGGCATGACAGCCCCTAGTCCCCTGTACCTGGGACGGCCCCTAGTCCACTGTACCTGGTACGGGACGGCCCCTAGTCTCCTGTACCTGGGACAGGACGGCCCCTAGTCCCCTGTACCTGGAACAGGACGGCCCCTAGTCCCCTGTACCTGGGACAGGACGGCCCCTAGTCCGCTGTACCTGGGACAGGACGGCCCCTAGTCCCCTGTACCTGGGACGGGACGGCCCCTAGTCCCCTGTACCTGGGACAGGATGGCCCCTAGTCCCCTGTACCTGGGACAGCCCCTAGTCCCCTGTACCTGGGACAGCCTCTAGTCCCCTGTACCTGGGACAGGACTGCCCCTAGTCCCCTGTACCTGGGACAGGACGGCCCCTAGTCCCCTGTACCTGGAACGGGACGGCCCCTAGTCCCCTGTACCTGGGACGGGACGGCCCCTAGTCCCCTGTACCTGGGACGGGACGGCCCCTAGTCCCCTGTACCTGGGACAGGATGGCCCCTAGTCCCCTGTACCTGGGACAGCACGGCCCTTAGTCCCCTGTACCTGGGACAGGACGGCCCCTAGACCCCTGTACCTGGGACAGGACGGCCCCTAGTCCCCTGGGACAGGACGGCCCCTAGTCCCCTGTACCTGAGACGGCCCCTAGTCCCCTGTACCTGGGACAGGACGGCCCCTAGTCCCCTGTACCTGGGACAGGACGGCCCCTAGTGTCCTGTACCTGGGACAGGACGGCCCCTAGTGTCCTGTACCTGGGACAGGACGGCCCCTAGTCCCCTGTACCTGGGACAGGACGTCCCCTAGTCCCCTGTACCTGGGACAGGACGTCCCTAGTCCCCTGTACCTGGGACAGGACGGCCCCTAGTCCCCTGTACCTGGGACGGCCCCTAATCCCCTGTACCTGGGACAGGACGGCCCCTAGTCCCTGTACCTGGGACAGGACGGCCCCTAGTCCCCTGTACCTGGGACAGGACGGCCCCTAGTCCCCTGTACCTGGGACAGGACGGCCCCTAGTCCCCTGTACCTGGGACAGGACGGCCCCTAGTGTCCTGTACCTGGGACAGGACGGCCCCTAGTCCTCTGTACCTGGGACAGGACGGCCCCTAGTTCCCTGTACCTGGGACAGGACGTCCCCTAGTCCCCTGTACCTGGGACAGGACGTCCCCTAGTCCCCTGTACCTGGGACAGGACGGCCCCTAGTCCCCTGTACCTGGGACAGGACGGCCCCTAGTCCCCTGTACCTGGGACAGGACGGCCCCTAGTCCCCTGTACCTGGGACGGGACGGCCCCTAGTCCGCTGTACCTGGGACGGGACGTCCCCTAGTCCGCTGTACCTGGGACGGGACGGCCCCTAGTCCCCTGTACCTGGGACGGGACGGCCCCTAGTCCCCTGTACCTGGGACGGGACGGCCCCTAGTCCCCTGTACCTGGGACGCGACGGCCCCTAGTCCCCTGTACCTGGGACGCGACGGCCCCTAGTCCCCTGTACCTGGGACAGGCCCTAGTCCCCTGTCCCTAGGACAGCCCCTAGTCCCCTGTACCTGGGACAGCCCCTAGTCCCCTGTACCTGGGACAGGACTGCCCCTAGTCCCATGTACCTGGGACGGCCCCTAGTCCCCTGTACCTTGGACAGGACGGCCCCTAGTCCACTGTACCTGGGGCATGACAGCCCCTAGTCCCCTGTACCTGGGACGGCCCCTAGTCCCCTGTACCTGGGACGGGACGGCCCCTAGTCTCCTGTACCTGGGACAGGACGGCCCCTAGTCCCCTGTACCTGGAACAGGACGTCCCCTAGTCCCCTGTACCTGGGACAGGACGGCCCCTAGTCCCCTGTACCTGGGACGGGACGGCCCCTAGTCCCCTGTACCTGGGACAGGATGGCCCCTAGTCCCCTGTACCTGGGACAGCCCCTAGTCCCCTGTACCTGGGACAGGACTGCCCCTAGTCCCCTGTACCTGGGACAGGACGGCCCCTAGTCCCCTGTACATGGGACGGGACGGCCCCTAGTCCGCTGTACCTGGGACGGGACGGCCCCTAGTCCCCTGTACCTGGGACGGGACGGCCCCTAGTCCCCTGTACCTGGGACAGGATGGCCCCTAGTCCCCTGTACCTGGGACAGCCCCTAGTCCCCTGTACCTGGGACTGCCCCTAGTCCCCTGTACCTGGGATGGCCCCTAGTCCCCTGTACCTTGGACAGGACGGTCCCTAGTCCCCTGTACCTGGGGCATGACAGCCCCTAGTCCCCTGTAACTGGGACGGCCCCTAGTCCCCTGTACCTGGGACAGGACTGCCCCTAGTCCCCTGTACCTGGGACGGCCCCTAGTCCCCTCTACCTTGGACAGGACGGCCCCTAGTCCCCTGTACCTGGGGCATGACAGCCCCTAGTCCCCTGTACCTGGGACGGCCCCTAGTCCCCTGCACCTGGGACGGGACTGCCCCTAGTCCCCTGTACCTGGGACGGGATGGCCCCTAGTCCCCTGTACCTGGGGCAGGATGGCCCCTAGTCCCCTGTACCTGGGACAGCCCCTAGTCCCCTGTACCTGGGACAGCCCCTAGTCCCCTGTACCTGGGACAGCCCCTAGTCCCCTGTACCTGGGACGTTCCCTAGTCCCCTGTACCTTGGACAGGATGGCCCCTAGTCCCCTGTACCTGGGGCATGACAGCCCCTAGTCCCCTGTACCTGGGGCATGACAGCCCCTAGTCCCCTGTACCTGTGACGGCCCCTAGTCCCCTGTACCTGGGACGGCCCCTAGTCCCCTGTACCTGGGACGGGACGGCCCCTAGTCCCCTGTACCTGGGACGGGACGGCCCCTAGTCCCCTGTACCTGGGACGGGACGGCCCCTAGTCCCCTGTACCTGGGACGGGACGGCCCCTAGTCCCCTGTACCTGGAACAGGACGGCCCCTAGTCCCCTGTACCTGGGACAGGACGGCCCCTAGTCCCCTGTACATGGGACAGGATGGCCCCTAGTCCCCTGTACCTGGGACAGCCCCTAGTCCCCTGTACCTGGGACAGGACGGCCCCTAGTCCCCTGTACCTGGGACGGCCCCTAGTCCCCTGTACCTGGGATGGCCCCTAGTCCCCTGTACCTGGGACAGGACGGTCCCTAGTCCCCTGTACCTGGGACAGGACGGCCCCTAGTCCCCTGTACCTGGGACAGGACGGCCCCTAGTCCCCTTTACCTGGGACAGGACGGCCCCTAGTCCCCTGTACCTGGGACAGGACGGCCCCTAGTCCCCTGTACCTGGGACAGGACGGCCCCTAGTCCCCTGTACCTGGGACAGGACGGCCCCTTGTCCACTGTACCTGGGACAGGACGGCCCCTTGTCCCCTGTACCTGGGACAGGACGGCCCCTTGTCCCCTGTACCTGGGACAGGACGTCCCCTAGTCCCCTGTACCTGGGACAGGACGGCCCCTAGTCCCCTGTACCTGGGACAGGACGGCCCCTAGTCCCCTGTACCTGGGACAGGACGGCCCCTAGTCCGCTGTACCTGGGACAGGACGTCCCCTAGTCCCCTGTACCTGGGACAGGACGGCCCCTAGTCCCCTGTCCCTGGGACAGGACGGCCCCTAGTCCCCTGTACCTGGGACGGGACTGCCCCTAGTCCCTTGTACCTGGGACAGGATGGCCCCTAGTCCCTTGTACCTGGGACAGGATGGCCCCTAGTCCCCTGTACCTGGGACAGGACTGCCCCTAGTCCCCTGTACCTGGGACGGCCCCTAGTCCCCTGTACCTTGGACAGGACGGCCCCTAGTCCCCTGTACCTGGGGCATGACAGCCCCTAGTCCCCTGTACCTGGGGCATGACAGCCCCTAGTCCCCTGTACCTGGGACGGCCCCTAGTCCCCTGTACCTGGGACGGGACGGCCCCTAGTCCCCTGTACCTGGGACAGGACAGCCCCTAGTCCCCTGTACCTGGAATAGGACGGCCCCTAGTCTCCTGTACCTGGTACAGGACGGCCCCTAGTCCCCTGTACCTGGGACAGGACGGCCCCTAGTCCGCTGTACCTGGGACGGGACGGCCCCTAGTCCCCTGTACCTGGGACAGGACAGCCCCTAGTCCCCTGTACCTGGGACGGGACGGCCCCTAGTCCCCTGTACCTGGGACAGGATGGCTCCTAGTCCCCTGTACCTGGGACGGTACGGCCCCTAGTCCCCTGTACCTGGGACAGGATGGCCCCTAGTCCCCTGTACCTGGGATGGCCCCTTGTCCCCTGTACCTGGGACAGGACGGCCCCTAGTCCCCTGTACCTGGGACAGGACGGCCCCTAGTCCCCTGTACCTGGGACAGGACGGCCCCTAGTCCCCTGTACCTGGGACAGGACGGCCTCTAGTCCCCTGTACCTGGGACAGGACGGCCCCTGGTCCCCTGTACCTTGGACAGGACAGCCCCCAGTCCCGTGTCGCTGGGTATCCCGGGGCTTTAGTTACCCATCCATCCCTGGGAAGGACTTGACTTGTGTCTTGGTGCGTTTGACGAGCCCGTCTTTCTGCGAGTGAAAGACGGCTGGTCCAGATCTGCTTTCATACCTTGGCCGGTTAGGATATTGTTCAGGATGCCCGCCTTGTTTAAAGAGGTGGAATAGCTCCCGGGCGATTCCCTTGGAGACCGCCGCCCGTAGGGGATTGGCCCTTGGGATATCGAGTAGCATAATCTACTATTACCAGGACGTACCAGTGTCCTGGTGCCATTTTTACCAGGGGCCCCACTGGTGTCCATTGCGATCCGTTCAAATGGCACCCTGATGATCAGTAGCGAGACCAGCGGGTTTTGGGAAGTGTGCATTTGGGGCGGTGATTTGACACTCCGGGCAGCAATAGTCTTCCACGGCCCGCCTCATACTGGGCCGGTGGAACTGGGCGCGGACTTGTTCCTGGGTCTTCTCCATACCCAGGTGCGCCCCCTACACAAATGGGTTTGAGCCAGCTGGAGAACAGTTCCCGCGTTTCGTTGGGGCAGCAACAGCACCTCTCTAAGTTCCCTCTGTTGGTGCTTTACCTGATACAAAAGACTTGATTTGGAAATGACGGTATGGCCAGTCACTCACCCCTGAAGTAGCTGGCCATCTCCCACTATGACTTGGGCTGCGGCGGCTTTCAAGTTCAGTTTCTCCTACTGGGCGGTCCCGAACTGTCCCCTCAGTTGGCCCATGGCAGGTGTCTCGGCTGGTCCCTCGAAATCGATGAGGGAGAGAATGAGCTCCATTGTCTTGGCTGTGTTTTCTTGGGTCGTTGTCCTGTTGGAAGGTCCTGAGGTCCTGAGAGCTCTGGAGCAGGTTTTCATTAAGGATCTCTCTGTACTTTGCTCTGTTCATCTTTCCCTCCCCCTGACTAGTCTCCCAGTCCCTGCCGCTGAAAATGTTGCTGCCACCACCATGCTTCACCGTAGGGATGGTGCCAGGTTTCCTCCAGATGTGACGCTTGCCATTCAAGCGAAAGAGTTCAATCTTGATTTCATCAGACCAGAGAATCTGGTTTCTCATGGTCTGAGAGTCCTTTAGGTGCCTTTTGGCAATTTGTGTTTCCAAGCCAAATCTGAGTTGTATTGAGGTAGGCTAATTTTAACTAGCTAGCTAGTTAGGTAGCTAACAAGCCAACGTCAGCTATACTAGCGATGATAGGGATAATCAAAATGATCAAAATATACATAACCAGATACATAACCAGCAATCTATGGTCTAGCTAACGGTATTTTCACCACCATTGGGGGACCAATGAACCCCAACCACCTATTCCGATCGGTGGGGTATTGGGGTACTTCGGAAGGGCACGCAAACCATAGTTGGCTGTGGTCAACCTGGGCTTTTCAGTCTCAAACGTCCGTGATCCTTTGAATGCGTTGGGGGCAATAAAACAACAGAGCCATCCAGTAAAGGGCTGAGAAGTGGGTGGTGTTGGGGGCAATAAAACAACAGAGCCATCCAGTAAAGGGTTGCGAAGTGGGTGGAGGAGTGGGTTAGGGTTAGGGTTAGGGTTAAACAACAGAGCCATCCAGTAAAGGGCTGCGAAGTGGGTGGAGGAGTGGGTTAGGGTTAGGGTTAAACAACAGAGCCATCCAGTAAAGGGCTGCGAAGTGGGTGGAGGAGTGGGTTAGGGTTAGGGTTAAACAACAGAGAAATCCAGTAAAGGGCTGTGAAGTGGGTGGAGGAGTGGGTTAGGGTTAGGGTTAGGGTTAAACAACAGAGCCATCCAGTAAAGGGGTGCGAAGTGGGTGGAGGAGTGGGTTAGGGTTAGGGTTAGTGTTAAACAACAGTGCCATCCAGTAAAGGGCTGTGAAGTGGGTGGAGGAGTGGGTTAGGGTTAGGGTTAAACAACAGAGCCATCCAGTAAAGGGCTGCGAAGTGGGTGGAGGAGTGGGTTAGGGTTAAACAACAGAGCCATCCAGTGAAGGGCTGTGAAGTGGGTGGAGGAGTGGGTTAGGGTTAGGGTTAAACAACAGAGCCATCAAGTAAAGGGCTGCGAAGTGGGTGGAGGAGTGGGTTAGGGTTAGGGTTATGGTTAAACAACAGAGCCATCCAGTAAAGGGCTGCGAAGTGGGTGGAGGAGTGGGTTAGTGTTAGGGTTAGGGTTAAACAACAGAGCCATCCAGTAAAGGGCTGCGAAGTGGGTGGAGGAGTGGGTTAGGGTTAGGGTTAAACAACAGAGCTATCCAGTAAAGGGCTGTGTAGTGGGTGGAGGAGTGGGTTAGGGTTAGGGTTAGGGTTAAACAACAGAGCCATGCAGTAAAGGGCTGTGAAGTGGTTGGAGGAGTGATTTGCACGTTGAGCTTGGAAAAAAGGAGGCATGAATTGTTTACATAATTCTAATCCAAAACGTACCTTAATTTATTCGTTGTGACCCACTCAGGTCCAAACTACATTTTTAGAGACTGACTTCGTGCCCATATTTATCCTATTTACACTTCGTAGTAAATTTTGACACAAAAAACATTTTCTGACTCATATCGATGCCTTATAGGCCGTTTTCAAAGGGATAAGTAGTGACAGTCACTCTTTAATGGTTAAGAGTTGAGGGTTAAAAGTTAAGGGAGTTAAGAGTTAAGAGTTGAGGGTTAAGAGTTGAGGGTTAAAGGTTAAGAGTTGAGGGTTGAAAGTTAAAAGTTAAGAATTAAAGGTTAAGGGTTAAGAGTTGAGGGTTAAAGGTTAAAGGTTAAGAATTAAAGGTTAAGGGTTAAGAGTTAAGGGTTAAGGGTTAAGAGTTGAGGGTTAAAGGTTAAAGGTTAAGGGTTAAGGGTTAAGAGTTGATGGTATGTTGTGACTTCTGTCATTTATTTGACTACAGTTCGTATCTAAACTGGCCATCTCATCTCTAGGTTAGGGTCTAAACTGGCCATCTCATCTCTAGGTTAGGGTCTAAACTGGCCATCTCATCTCTAGGTTAGGGTCTAAACTGGCCATCTCATCTCTAGGTTAGGTTCTAAACTGGCCATCTCATCTTTAGGTTAGGGTCTAAACTGGCCATCTCATCTCTAGGTTAGGGTCTAAACTGGCCATCTCATCTCTAGGTTAGGTTCTAAACTGGCCATCTCATCTTTAGGTTAGGGTCTAAACTGGCCATCTCATCTCTAGGTTAGGGTCTAAACTGGCCATCTCATCTCTAGGTTAGGGTCTAAACTGGCCATCTCATCTCTCTATCTGTCCGGCGATCTATCAGTTCGTAGGGTCTAAACTGGCCATCTCATCTCTCTATCTGTCCAGCGATCTATCAGTTCGTAGGGTCTAAACTGGCCATCTCATCTCTCTATCTGTCCAGCGATCTATCAGTTCGTAGGGTCTAAACTGGCCATCTCATCTCTCTATCTGTCCAGCGATCTATCAGTTCGTATGGTCTAAACTGGCCATCTCATCTCTCTATCTGTCCAGCAATCTATCTGGCTAAGAAGAACATCAGAAAACAGGGAGAGCTGGTGGACTACGAGAAGGTGACTATTCTAACCTCTAGCCTTTACCAACCCTTTACTAAACCTTTACCAAACCTTTACTAAACCTGTATTAACCCTTTACCAAACCTTTACTAAACCTGTATTAACCCTTTACTAACCCTTTACTAACCCTTTACTAAACCTGTATCAACCATTTACTAACCCTTTACTAACCCTTTACTAAACCTGTATTAACCCTTTACTAACCTGTATTAACCCTTTACTAAAAATATACTAAACCTGTATTAACCCTTTACTAAACCTGTATTAATCCTTTACTAAACCTGTATTACCCCTTTACTAAACATTTATTAAACCTGTATTAACCCTTTACTAAACATTTACTAACCCTTTACTAACCCTTTACTAAACCTGTATTAACCCTTTACTAAACCTGTATTAATCCTTTACTAAACCTGTATTACCCCTTTACTAAACATTTATTAAACCTGTATTAACCCTTTACTAAACATTTACTAACCCTTTACTAACCCTTTACTAAACCTGTATTAACCCTTTACTAACCTGTATTAACCCTTTACTAAACATTTACTAAACCTGTATTAACCCTTTACTAAACCTGTATTAACCCTTTACTAAACATTTACTAAACCTGTATTAAACCTGTATTAACCCTTTACTAAACATTTACTAAACCTGTATTAACCCTTTACTAAACAATTACTAACCCTTTACTAAACATTTACTAACCCTTTACTAAACCTGTATTAACCCTTTACTAAACATTTACTAAACCTGTATTATCCCTTTAATAAACATTTACTAAACCTGTATTAACCCTGAACTAAACATTTACTAAACCTGTATTAATCCTTTACTAAACCTGTATTAATCCTTTACTAAACCTGTATTAACCCTTTACTAAACCTGTATTAATCCTAAACTATTCTAACCTACTGACCAAACCTTTAGTAAACCTTTAGTAAACCTGTATTAACCCTTTAGTTAACCTTTAGTAAACCTTTAGTAAACCTGTATTAACCCTGTATTAACCCTTTAGTAAACCTTTAGTAAACCTTTAGTAACCCTTTCCTATCTGCACTGTCTGTCTGTCCATCAGTAGGATCACTAACCGTACTTCTGTCTTTCTCATCTCCTCTGTCCATCAGTAGAATCACTAACCGTCCTTCTGATCTCCTCTCCTCTGTCCATCAGTAGGACCACTAACCGTCCTTCTCATCTCCTCTCATCTGTCCATCAGTAGGACCACTAACCGTCCTTCTGTCCTCCTCATCTCCTCTCCTCTGTCCATCAGTAGGATCACTAACCGTCCTTCTGTCTTTCTCCTCTCCTCTGTCCATCAGTAGGACCACTAACCGTCCTTCTGTCCTTCTCATCTCCTCTCCTCTGTCCATCAGTAGGATCACTAACCGTCCTTCTGTCCTTCTCATCTCCTCTGTCCATCAGTAAGATCACTACGCATCCTTCTGTGCTTCTCATCTCCTCTGTCCATCAGTAGGACCACTAACGCGTTTCTGTCCTTCTCATCTCCTCTGTCCATCAGTAGGACCACTAACTGTCCTTCTGTCCTTCTCATCTCCTCTCCTCTGTCCATCAGTAGGACCACTAGCCGTCCTTCTGTCCTTCTCATCTCCTCTCCTCTGTCCATCAGTTGGACCACTAACCGTCCTTCTGTCCTTCTCATCTCCTCTGTCCATCAGTAGGACCACTAACCGTCCTTCTGTCCTTCTCATCTCCTCTGTCCATCAGTAGGATCACTAACCAACCTTCTGTACTTCTCATCTCCTCTCCTCTGTCCATCAGTAGGACCACTAACCGTCCTTCTGTCCTTCTCATCTCCTCTCCTCTGTCCATCAGTAGGACCACTAACTGTCCTTCTGTCCTTCTCATCTCCTCTCCTCTGTCCATCAGTAGGACCACTAACCGTCCTTCTGTCCTTCTCATCTCCTCTCCTCTGTCCATCAGTAGGACCACTAGCCGTCCTTCTGTCCTTCTCACCTCCTCTCCTCTGTCCATCAGTAGGACCACTAACCGTCCTTCTGTCCTTCTCATCTCCTCTCCTCTGTCCATCAGTAGGATCACTAACCGTCCTTCTGTCCTTCTCATCTCCTCTGTCCATCAGTAAGATCACTACCCATCCTTCTGTCCTTCTCATCTCCTCTGTCCATCAGTAGGACCACTAACCGTCCTTCTGTCCTTCTCATCTCCTCTCCTCTGTCCATCAGTAGGACCACTAGCCGTCCTTCTGTACATCTCATCTCCTCTCCTCTGTCCATCAGTAGGACCACTAACCATCATTCTGTTCTTCTCATCTCCTCTCCTCTGTCCATCAGTAGGACCACTAACCGTCCTTCTGTCCTTCTCATCTCCTCTCCTCTGTCCATCAGTAGGATCACTAAAAGTCCTTCTCATCTCATCTCCTCTGTCCATCAGTAGGACCACTAACCGTCCTTCTGTCCTTCTCATCTCCTCTGTCCATCAGTTGGACCACTAACCGTCCTTCTGTCCTTCTCATCTCCTCTCCTCTGTCCATCAGTAGGATCACTAACTGTCCTTCTGTCTTTCTCATCTCCTCTGTCCATCAGTAGGACCACTAACCGCTCTTCTGTCCTTCTCATCTCTTCTCCTCTGTCCATCAGTAGGACCACTAGCCGTCCTTCTGTCCTTCTCATATCCTCTCCTCTATCCATCAGTAGGACCACTAACTGTCCTTCTGTTCTTCTCCTCTGTCCATCAGTAGGACCACTAACCGTCCTTCTGTCCTTCTCATCTCCTCTCCTCTGTCCATCAGTAGGATCACTAACTGTCCTTCTGTCTTTCTGTCCTTCTCCTCTGTCCATCAGTAGGATCACTAACTGTCCTTCTGTCCTTCTGTCCTCCTCCTCTGTCCATCAGGAGGATCACTAACCGTCCTTCTGTCCTTCTCATCTCCTCTCCTCTTTCCATCAGTAGGACCACTAACCGTCCTTCTGTCCTTCTCCTCTCCTCTGTCCATCAGTAGGACCACTAACCGTCCTTCTGTCCTTCTCATCTCCTCTCCTCAGTCCATCAGTAGGATCACTAACCGTCCTTCTGTCCTTCTCATCTCCTCTCCTCTGTCCATCAGTAGGACCACTAACCGTCCTTCTGTCCTTCTCATCTCCTCTCCTCTGTCCATCAGTAGGATCACTAACTGTCTTTCTGTCTTTCTGTCCTTCTCCTCTGTCCATCAGTAGGATCACTAACTGTCCTTCTGTCCTTCTGTCCTCCTCCTCTGTCCATCAGGAGGATCACTAACCGTCCTTCTGTCCTTCTCATCTCCTCTCCTCTTTCCATCAGTAGGACCACTAACCGTCCTTCTGTCCTTCTCCTCTCCTCTGTCCATCAGTAGGACAACTAACCGTCCTTCTGTCCTTCTCATCTCCTCTCCTCAGTCCATCAGTAGGATCACTAACCGTCCTTCTGTCCTTCTCATCTCCTCTCCTCTGTCCATCAGTAGGACCACTAACCGTCCTTCTGTCCTTCTCATCTCCTCTGTCCATCAGTAGGATCACTAACCGCCCTTCTGTCCTTCTCATCTCCTCTCCTCTGTCCATCAGTAGGACCACTAACCGTCCTTCTGTCCTTCTCATCTCCTCTCCTCTGTCCATCAGTAGGATCACTAACTGTCCTTCTGTCCTTCTGTCCTTCTCCTCTGTCCATCAGTAGGACCACTAACCGTCCTTCTGTCTTTCTCATCTCCTCTCCTCTGTCCATTAGTAGGATCACTAACTGTCCTTCTGTCCTTCTCCTCTGTCCATCAGTAGGACCACTAACCGTCCTTCTGTTCTTCTCATCGCCTCTCCTCTGTCCATCAGTAGGACCACGAACCGTCCTTCTGTCCTTCTGTCCTTCTCCTCTGTCCATCAGTAGGATCACTAACTGTCCTTCTGTCCTTCTGTCCTTCTCCTCTGTCCATCAGGAGGATCACTAACCGTCCTTCTGTCTTTCTTATCTCCTCTCCTCATCAGTAGGATCACTAACTGTCCTTCTCATCTCCTCTCCTCTGTCCATCAGTAGGACCACTAACCGTCCTTCTGTACTTCTCATCTCCTCTCCTCTGTCCATCAGTAGGACCACTAACCGTCCTTCTGTCCTTCTCATCTCCTCTCCTCTGTCCATCAGTAGGACCACCAACCGTCCTTCTGTCCTTCTGTTCTTCTCACCTCCTCTCCTCTGTCCATCAGTAGGACCACTAACCGTCCTTCTGTCTTTCTCATCTCCTCTCCTCTGTCCATCAGTAGGACCAATAACCGTCCTTCTGTCCTTCTCATCTCCTCTCCTCTGTCCATCAGTAGTATTACAAGCCGTCCTTCTGTCCTTCTCATCTCCTCTCCTCTGTCCATCAGTAGGACCACTAACCGTCCTTCTGTCCTTCTCATCTCCTCTCCTCTGTCCATCAGTAGGATCACTAGCCATCCTTCTGTCCTTCTCATCTCCTCTCTGTCCATCAGAAGGACCACTAACTGTCCTTCTGTCCTTCTCATCTCCTCTGTCCATCAGTAGGACCACTAACCGTCCTTCTCATCTCCTCTGTCCATCAGTAGGACCACTAACCGTACTTCTGTCCTTCTCCTCTCCTCTGTCCATGAGTAGGACCACTAGCCGTCCTTCTGTCCTTCTCATCTCCTCTCCTCTGTCCATCAGTAGGACCACTAGCCGTCCTTCTGTCCTTCGAATCTCCTCTCGTCTGTCCATCAGTAGGACCACTAACCGTCCTTCTGATCTCCTCTCCTCTGTCCATCAGTAGGACCACTAACCGTCCTTCTGTCCTTCTCCTCTCCTCTGTCCATCAGTAGGACCACTAACCGTCCTTCTGTCCTTCTCATCTCCTCTCCTCTGTCCATCAGTAGGACCACTAACCGTCCTTCTCATCTCCTCTCCTCTGTCCATCAGCAGGAATACTAACCGTCCTTCTCATCTCCTCTCCTCTCCTTTTTCCATCAGTCGGACCACTAACCGTCCTTCTGATCTCCTGTCCTCTTCAGGAGAACTACAGCGTCCTGAACAAGAGGATAAATCACACCTGGGACTTTGTGGTGATGCAGGCTAGAGAACAGCTCAGGTAACGACACACACACACACACGTACACACACGTACACACAGACGTACACACACTCACCTCTCTTAACCCTGTTTCTCTCTCTGTGTGTGTCTGTGTGTCTCTGTGTGTCTGTGTGTCTCTGTGTGTCTCTGTGTCTCTGTGTGTCTCTCTCTGTGTGTGTCTCTGTGTGTTTCTCTCTCGCTCTCTCTGTGTCTGTCTTAACCCTGTGTCTCTCTCTGTGTATGTCACCTCTCTTAACACTGTGTGTCTCTGTGTGTCTCTGTGTGTTTCTCTCTGTGTGTCTCTGTGTCTCTGCTGTGTGTCTCTGTGTGTCTCTCTCTCTCTGTGTCTCTGTGTGTCTCTGTGTGTCTCTGTGTGTCTCTGTGTGTCTCTCTCTTTGTGTCTCTCTCTGTGTGTCTCTGTGTGTCTCTGTGTGTCTCTCTGTGTGTGTGTGTGTCTCTCTGTGTGTGTGTGTGTCTCTCTGTGTGTGTGTGTGTCTCTCTGTGTGTGTGTGTGTCTCTGTGTGTGTCTCTGTGTGTGTGTCTCTCTCTGTGTCTCTGTGTCTCTCTGTGTGTCTCTGTGTGTCTCTGTCTCTCTCTGTGTGTCTCTCTCTGTGTGTCTCTCTCTGTGTGTCTCTCTCTGTGTGTCTCTCTCTGTGTGTCTCTCTCTGTGTGTCTCTGTGTGTCTCTGTGTCTCTGTGTGTCTCTGTGTGTCTCTGTGTGTCTCTGTGTGTCTCTGTGTGTCTCTGTGTGTCTCTGTCTCTGTTCAGGGCCTCTAAGCAGAGAAAGAAGGCTGACCGTATCGTTCTGGAGTGTCAGGAGCAAGCCTATTGGCTGATCAACAAACCATGTGTAACTATACAACTACTAGCTTATTGGCTGATCAACAAACCATGTAACTATACTACTACTAGCCTATTGGCTGATCAACAAACCATGTGTAACTATACTACTGGCCTATTGGCTGATCAACAAACCATGTGTAAATACACTACTATACTACTGCTAAACTACTGCTATACTACTGCTATACTACTACTAGCCTACTGGCTGATCAACAAACCATGTGTAAATACGCCACTATACTACTACTAGCCTATTGGCTGATCAACAAACCATGTGTAAATACGCCACTATACTACTGCTATACTACTACCAGCCTATTGGCTGATCAACAAACCATGTGTAAATACACCACTACACTACTACTATAATACTACTATACTACTACAGCCTATTGGCTGATAAACAAACCATGTGTAACTATACTACTACTAGCCTATTGGCTGATCAACAAACCATGTGTAACTATACTACTAGCCTATTGGCTAATCAACAAACCATGTGTAACTATACTACTACTAGCCTATTGGCTGATTAACAAACCATGTGTAACTATACTACTAGCCTATTGGCTGATCAACAAACCATGTGTAAATACACTACTATACTACTGCTATACTACTGTTATACTACTACTAGCCTATTGGCTGATCAACAAACCATGTGTAAATACACTACTATACTACTGCTAAACCACTGCTATACTACTGCTATACTACTACTAGCCTATAGGCTGATCAACAAACCATGTGTAAATACGCCACTATACTACTACTAGCCTATAGGCTGATCAACAAACCATGTGTAAATACACTACTATACTACTGCTAAACCACTGCTATACTACTGCTATACTACTACTAGCCTATAGGCTGATCAACAAACCATGTGTAAATACGCCACTATACTACTACTAGCCTATAGGCTGATCAACAAACCATGTGTAAATACACCACTATACTACTACTATACTACTACTATACTACTACAGCCTATTGGCTGATCAACAAACCATGTGTAACTATACTACTACTAGCCTATTGGCTGATCAACAAACCATGTGTAACTACACTACTACTAGCCTATTGGCTGATCAACAAACCATGTGTAACTACTATACTACTACTACTATACTACTGCTAGCCTATTGGCTGATCAACAAACCATGTGTAACTACTATACTACTACTACTATACTACTGCTAGCCTATTGGCTGATCAACAAACCATGTGTAAATACACCACTATACTACTACTATACGACTACTAGACTACTACTATACTACTGCTATATTACTACTATACTACTACTAGCCTATTGGCTGATCAACAAACCATGTGTAACTATACTACTACTAGCCTATTGGCTGATCAACAAACCATGTGTAAATATGCCACTATACTACTACTATACTACTACTAGACTACTACTATACTACTGCTATACTACTACTAGCCTATTGGCTGATCAACAAACCATGTGCAACTATACTACTACTAGCCTATTGGCTGATCAACAAACCATGTGTAAATACGCCACTATACTACTAATATACTACTACTATACTACTACAAGCCTACTGGCTGATCAACAAACCATGTGTAAATAGGCCACTATACTACTACTACTATACTACTGCTATACTACTACTAGCCTACTGGCTGATCAACAAACCATGTGTAAATAGGCCACTATACTACTAATATACTACTGCTATACTACCACTATACTACTAATATACTACTGCTAGCCTACTGAATGATCAACAAACCATGTGTAAATACGCCACTATACTACTACTATACTACTGCTATACTACTACAAGCCTACTGGCTGATCAACAAACCATGTGTAAATAGGCCACTATACTACTACTAATATACTACTGCTATACTACTACTAGCCTACTGGCTGATCAACAAACCATGTGTAAATACGCCACTATACTACTATACTACTGCTATACTACTACTATACTACTACAAGCCTACTGGCTGATCAACAAACCATGTGTAAATAGGCCACTATACTACTACTATACTACTGCTACTATACTACTACTATACTACTACTACTACTACTACTATACTACTAATATACTACTACTACTACTATACTACTACAAGCCTACTGGCTGATCAACAAACCATGTGTAAATACGCCACTACACTACTACTATACTACTGCTATACTACCACTATACTACTACACGCCTACTGGCTGATCAACAAACCATGTGTAAATAGGCCACTATACTACTACTATACTACTACTACTATACTACTACTATACTACTACTATACTACTACTACTATACTACTACAAGCCTACTGGCTGATCAACAAACCATGTGTAAATAGGCCACTATACTACTACTATACTACTACTATACCACTGCTATATTAGTACTATACTATACTACTATACTACTACTAGCCTACTGGCTGATCAACAAACCATGTGTAAATATGCCACTATACTACTACTATACTACTGCTATACTACTACTATACTACTGCTATATTACTACTATACTACTACTATACTACTACAAGCCTACTGGCTGATCAACAAACCATGTGTAAATAGGCCACTATACTACTACTATACTACTGCTACTATACTACTACTGTACTACTACTATACTACTACTACTATACTACTACAAGCCTACTGGCTGATCAACAAACCATGTGTAAATAGGCCACTATACTACTACTAGCCTACTGGCTGATCAACAAACCATGTGTAAATAGGCCACTATACTACTACTATACTACTACTATACTACTGCTATATTAGTACTATACTACTATACTACTACTAGCCTACTGGCTGATCAACAAACCATGTGTAAATATGCCACTATACTAATACTATACTACTACTATACTATTACTATACCACTGCTATATTACTACTTTACTACTACTAGCCTACTGGCCGATCAACAAACCATGTGTAAATACGCCACTATACTACTGCTATACTACTGCTATACTACTACTAGTATACTACTATACTACTGCAAGCCTACTGGCTGATCAACAAACCATGTGTAAATACGCCACTATACTACTGCTATACTACCGCTATACTACTACTGGACTACTACTATACTACTGCTATACCACTACTATACTACTACTAGACTACAACTATATGACTGCGAGCCTACTGGCTGATCAACAAACCATGTGTAAATACGCCACTATACTACTGCTATACTACCGCTATACTACTACTGGACTACTACTATACTACTGCTATACCACTACTATACTACTACTAGACTACTACTATATGACTGCGAGCCTACTGGCTGATCAACAAACCATGTGTAAATAGGCCACTATACTACTGCTATACTACTAGTAGTATACTACTATACTACTGCAAGCGTACTGGCTGATCAACAAACCATGTGTAAATAGGCCACTATACGACTGCTATACTACTACTATACTACTACTGGACTACTATACTGCCACTATACTACTACCGGACTACTACTATACTACTATGATACAACTATGCTATACTACTATAATGACTATTACAATTTCTACTACTATACTACTACTTTACTACACTACTACTACTAGACTACTACACTACTACTACTACTACTACTACTACTATACTACTTTACTACTACTATACTACAACTATTACTATTTATACTACTATGCTACTACTACACTACTACTACTACTGCTAGACTACTATCACTATTACTACTACTATTACTACTACTACTATACTACCACTATACTACAGCTATACTTCTATACTACAACTACGACTACTATTACTATACTGCTACTACTACCACTACCCTACGACGACTACTACTATACTGCTACTATACTACTACTATGACTACTACTATTATACTACTACTATGACTACTACTAATTTTACTAATATTACTGCTACTACTGCTACGGCTACTAATATTACTACAACTATTATACCTTCCCTGTGGCTCAGTTGGTAGAGCATGGCGTGTGCAATGCCAGCATGGTGTTTGCAACGCCAGGGTTGTGGGTTCGATTCCCACGGGGGACCAGTACAATTATTATTATTTTTAATTAAAAACGGAAAAAAATTGGATGGATTCACTACTGTAAGTCGCTCTGGATAAGAGCGTCTGCTAAATGACTAAAATGTAAATGTAAAATGTATTACTATTTCTACTACTACTTCTATACTACTACTACTACTAGACTACTATTATTATTACTACTACTGCTACTACACTGGTACTACTGCTATACTGCTACTGCTACTACTACTACTACTACTACTACTACTATACTACTAGTACTAATACAGACCAGATCAGTCGAACCCAGACCAGATCAGTCTAACCCAGACCCAGGCCAGATCAGTCTAACCCAGACCAGATCAGTCTAACCCAGGCCAGATCAGTCTAACCCAGACCCAGATCAGTCTAACCCAGACCCAGGCCAGATCAGTCTAACCCAGACCCAGGCCAGATCAGTCTAACCCAGACCCAGACCAGTTCAGTCTAACCCAGACCCAGGCCAGATCAGTCTAACCCAGACCCAGACCAGACCAGTCTAACCCAGACCCAGACCAGATCAGTCTAACCCAGACCCAGACCAGATCAGTCTAACCCAGACCAGATCAGTCTAACCCAGACCCAGACCAGATCAGACTAACCCAGACCCAGGCCAGATCAGTCTAACCCAGACCCAGACCAGATCAGTCTAACCCAGACCAGATCAGTCTAACCCAGACCAGATCAGTCTAACCCAGACCAGACCAGTCTAACCCAGACCCAGACCAGATCAGTCTAACCCAGACCAGATCAGTCTAACCCAGACCAGATCAGTCTAACCCAGACCAGATCAGTCTAACCCAGGCCCAGGCCAGATCAGTCTAACCCAGGCCCAGGCCAGATCAGTCTAACCCAGACCAGATCAGTCTAACCCAGACCAGATCAGTCTAACCCAGGCCCAGACCAGATCAGTCTAACCCAGGCCCAGGCCAGATCAGTCTAACCCAGACCAGATCAGTCTAACCCAGACCAGATCAGTCTAACCCAGGCCCAGGCCAGATCAGTCTAACCCTGACCCAGACCAGATCAGTCTAACCCAGACCCAGGCCAAATCAGTCTAACCCAGTCCAGATCAGTCTAACCCAAACCAGATCAGCCTAATCCAGACCCAGATCAGTCTAACCCAGACCAGATCAGTCTAACCCAGACCAAGACCAGATCAGTCTAACCCAGACCAGATCAGTCTAACCCAGACCCAGACAAGATCAGTCTAACCCAGACCCAGATCAGTCTAACCCAGACCAGATCAGTCTAACCCAGTCCCAGGCCAGATCAGTCTAACCCAGACCCAGTCCAGTTTAACTGTCTCAGACACAAAATATTAAGATTTCATCTGTTAAAACCTTCAGCTGGAAAATAGATATAAGGGTAGAGAGGGAGGGAGGGAGGGAGGGAGGGAGGGAGGGAGGGAGGGAGAGGGGGTATAGAGACAAGGAGGAGAGGTGAGGGGAGGAGAGCGAGATGAGGGGAGGAGAGAGGGCGAAAGGGAGAGGAGGAGACAGTGGAGGGGAGGAGAGAGTGGAGTTGAGGGAGATGAGGAGAGAGGGTGAGAGGGAGAGGAGGAGAGACAGTGGAGGGGAGGGAGATGAGGGGAGGAGAGAGGGCGAGAGAGAGAGGAGGAGACAGTGGAGGGGAGGAGAGAGTGGAGGGGAGGAGAGAGTGGAGTTGAGGAAGATGAGGGGAGGAGAGAGGGTGAGAGGGAGGGGAGGAGAGAGGGTGAGAGGGAGAGGAGGAGAGAGGGTATAGAGGGAGAGGAGGAGAGAGGGTGAGAGGGAGAGGAGGAGAGAGTGGAGGGGAGTGAGATGAGGGGAGGAGAGAGGGTGAGAGGGAGGGAGATGAGGAGAGGAGAGAGGGTGAGAGGGAGAGGAGGAAAGGGTGAGAGGGAAAGGAGGGGAGGGAGATGAGGAGAGAGGGTATAGAGGGAGGGAGATGAGGAGAGAGGCTATAGAGGGAGAGGAGGAGCGAGGGTGAGAGGGAAAGGAAGGGAGGGAGATGAGGAGAGGAGAGAAGGTGAGGAGGAGAGAGTGGAGAGTGCACTCTCTCTTCTGTTCCATAATTCTCATGAATTAAAGAGTGAGGAGGAGAGGAGAGAATAAAGATGGAGGAAATAGAGTGGAAAACATGACCAGGGCTAAGTGCTCACACTCTCTCAGAGGTGTGTGTGTGTGTGTGTGTGTGTGTGTGTGTGTGTGTGCGTGCGTGCGTGCGTGCGTGTGTGTGTGTGTCAGCTGACCAAGATGGCATAGCAGTAGGAATTCTGTTTTTGTCTTGTCCCGTCCCGTCGTGGCCAAAAGTTTTGAGAATGACACACAAATATACATTTTCACACAGTCTGCTGCCTCAGTTTGTATGACAATTTGCCTAAACTCCCTACTGTTATGCAGAGTGATCAGATGAATTGCAATTAATTGCAAAGTCCCTCTTTCCCATGCAAATTAACTGAATCCCCCAAAAAACAT
Source organism: Salmo trutta (assembly GCF_901001165.1). Lineage (NCBI taxonomy): Eukaryota > Metazoa > Chordata > Actinopteri > Salmoniformes > Salmonidae > Salmo > Salmo trutta. The sequence continues at coordinate 1,280,628 of NW_021823104.1, read as the reverse complement.
TTCCACTGCATTTCAGCCCTGCCACAAAAGGACCAGCTGACATCATGTCAGTGATTCTCTCGTTAACACAGGTGTGAGTGTTGACGAGGACAAGGCTGGAGATCTCTCTGTCATGCTGATTGAGTTCGAAAAAACAGACTGGAAGCTTCAAAAGGAGGGTGGTGCTTGGAATCATTGTTCTTCCTCTGTCAACCATGGTTACCTGCAAGGAAACATGTGCCGTCATCATTGCTTTGCACAAAAAGGGCTTCCAGGCAAGGATATTGCTGCCAGTAAGATTGCACCTAAATCAACCATTTATCGGATCATCAAGAACTTCAAGGAGAGTGGTTCAATTGTTGTGAAGAAGGCTTCAGGGCGCCCAAGAAAGTCCAGCAAGCGCCAGGACCGTCTCCTAAAGTTGATTCAGCTGCGGGATCGGGGCACCACCATGACAGAGCTTGCTCAGGAATGGCAGCAGGCAGGTGTGAGTGCATCTGCATGCACAGTGAGGCGAAGAGGATGGCCTGGTGTCAAAAAGGGCAGCAAGCACTTCTCTCCAGGAAAAACATTAGGGTCAGACTGATATTCTGCAAAAGGTACAGGGATTGGATTGCTGAGGACTGGGGTAAAGTCATTTTCTCTGATGAATCCCCTTTCCGATTGTTTGGGGCATCCGGAAAAAAGCCGGAGAAGACAAGGTGAGCGCTACCATCAGTCCTGTGTCATGCCAACAGTAAAGCATCCTGAGACCATTCATGTGTGGGGTTGCTTCTCAGCCAAGGGAGTGGGCTCACTCACAATTTTGCCTAAGAACACAGCCATGAATAAAGAATGGTACCAACACATCCTCCGAGAGCAACTTCTCCCAACCATCCAGGAACAGTTTGGTGATGAACAATGCCTTTTCCAGCATGATGGAGCACCTTGTCATAAGGCAAAAGTGATAACTAAGTGGCTTGGGGAACAAAACATCGATATTTTGGGTCCATGGCCAGGAAACTCCCCAGACCTTAATCCCATTGAGAACTTGTGGTCAATCCTCAAGAGGCGGGTGGACAAACAAAAACCCACATATTCTGACAAACTCCAAGCATTGATTATGCCAGAATGGGCTGCCATCAGTCAGGATGTGGCCCAGAAGTTAATTGACAGCATGTCAGGGCAGATTGCAGAGGTCTTGAAAAAGAAGGGTCAACACTACAAATATTGACTCTTTGCATCAACTTCATGTAATTGTCAATAAAATCCTTTGACACTTATGAAATACTTGTAATTATACTTCAGTATTCCACAGTAACATCTGACAAAAAATATCTAGGAAGCAAACTTTGTGAAAATTAATATTTGTGTGATTCTCAAAACTTTTGGCCACGACTGTATATATCGTTTTCTTTGTATATATATTTTGTATATATTTTTTTATCTCAATTTCCATCTACGGACTGAAAATACTCTCCTGCAACCCGCCTCACCCAATGTGGTATGGATCTGCTATTTTTATACTTTAGAACCAGAACCCCCATCAGCAGCTCGCATGCTAACTAGCTACCAGCTAGTAGTCAGTTAGCCACTGCTAACGGTCATCACCGTTAACTCAGTCAGGTCAATTCCTGCCAGTCTGCACAGCGCGATATCAACCCGGAGCATATAGGACTGCTTTTTCTCTAACACATCTCCCGGATTCCTACAGCAAGCTCTGAACCTTTACACCGGATCATCGCAGCTAGCTAGCTGCTATCCGAGTGGCTACTCCTGGCTAACGTCTCTGTCGCGAAACAAGCACCGGTTAGCCTGGAGCTAGCCTCGAGCTAGGTCCATCTCCCGGCTAGCCAAAGAGATCCATCAGCCAATTCTTGGGCTACAATAACTCTTTGCCAATTGGCCTGGACCCTTTACTGTCGACACGGAGCCCCGCCAATCCATCACGACTGGTCTGTCGACGTAATCGCCCGAGGTGGTTTCAACAGGATCTTCCGTTGCGAAGTCCACAGAGGCCCATCTGCTAGCACTGGCCTGCTAGCTGTCTGAATCGCTATGTCTCCAGCTAGCCTAGCGTAGTAGCTGTCTGAATAGCTGTGTCCCGAGCTAGCCTAGCGTAGTAGCTGTCTGAATTGCTGTGTCTCCAGCTAGCCTAGCGTAGTAGCTGTCTGAATTGCTGTGTCTCCAGCTAGCCTAGCGTAGTAGCTGTCTGAATAGCTGTGGCTCCAGCTAGCCTAGCGTAGTAGCTGTCTGAATAGCTGTGTCTCCAGCTAGCCTAGCGTAGTAGCTGTCTGAATAACTGTGTTTCCAGCTAGCCTAGCGTAGTAGCTGTCTGAATATCTGTGTCCCCAGCTAGCCTAGCGTAGTAGCTGTCTGAATTGCTGTGTCCCCAGCTAGCCTAGCGTAGTAGCTGTCTGAATTGCTGTGTCTCCAGCTAGCCTAGCGTAGTAGCTGTCTGAATCGCTGTGTCTCCAGCTAGCCTAGCGTAGTAGCTGTCTGAATAGCTGTGTCTCCAGCTAGCCTAGCGTAGTAGCTGTCTGAATTGCTGCGTCTCCAGCTAGCCTAGCGTAGTAGCTGTCTGAACAGCTGTGGCTCCAGCTAGCCTAGCGTAGTAGCTGTCTGAATAGCTGTGTCTCCAGCTAGCCTAGCGTAGTAGATGTCTGAATCGCTGTGTCTCCAGCTAGCCTGGCGTAGTAGCTGTCTGAATAGCTGTGTCTCCAGCTAGCCTAGCGTAGTAGCTGTCTGAATAACTGTGTTTCCAGCTAGCCTAGCGTAGTAGCTGTCTGAATAACTGTTTCCAGCTAGCCTAGCGTAGTAGCTGTCTGAATAACTGTGTTTCCAGCTAGCCTAGCGTAGTAGCTGTCTGAAAAACTGTGTTTCCAGCTAGCCTAGTGTAGTAGCACTGCTGAATTGGCTCCCTGACTCATCTATCGCTCCTCACTATGATCACTCTGCTACACATTTCTCTCCCTAATGTCCTCTCCCTAATGTCCTCTCCCTCCCTAATGTCCTCTCCCTAATGTCAATTTGCCTTGTCTATTGCTGTCCTGGTTAGTGATTATTGTCTTATTTCACTGTAGAGCCTCCAGCCCTGCTCAATATGCCTCAGCTAGGCCTTTTGTTCCATCTCCCACACATGCGGTGACCACACCTGGCTTAACTGGTTCCTCTATAGACAAAACCACTCTCATCGTCATTCAATGCCTAGGTTTACCGCCACTGTATTCACATCCTACCATACCCTTTGTCTGTACATTATGCCCTGAATCTATTCTCCCACGCCCAGAAGCCGGCTCCTTTTATTCTCTGTTCAGAACGCACCAGACGACAGGTTCTTATAGCCTTTAGCCATAGCCGTACCCTTATCCTCACCCGTACCTCTGGTGATGTAGAGGTTAACCCAGGCCCTGCAGCCTCCTGCACCACTCCCATTCCCCAGGTTCTTATGGCCTTTAGCCGTACCCTTATCCTACTCCTCCTCTGGTGATGTAGAGGTTAACCCAGCCCCTGCAGCCTCCTGCACCCCTCCCATTCCCCAGGTTCTTATAGCCTTTAGCCATACCCTTATCCTACTCCTCCTCTGGTGATGTAGAGGTTAACCCAGGCCCTGCAGCCTCCTGCACCACTCCCATTCCACAGGTTCTTATAGCCTTTAGCCATAGCCGTACCCTTATCCTCCGCTGTTCCTCTGGTGATGTAGAGGTTAACCCAGGCCCTGCAGCCCCCTGCACCGCTCCCATCCCCCAGGTTCTTATAGCCTTTAGCCGTACCCTTATCCTACTCCCCCTCTGCTCCTCTGGTGATGTAGAGGTTAACCCAGGCCCTGCAGCCCCCAGCACCACTCCCATTCCCCAGGTTCTTATAGCCTTTAGCCGTACCCTTATCCTTCTCCTCCTCTGGTGATGTAGAGGTTAACCCAGGCCCTGCAGCCTCCTGCACCACTCCCATTCCCCAGGTTCTTATAGCCTTTAGCTGTACCCTTAGCCTACTCCTCCTCTGTTCCTCTGGTAATGTAGAGGTTAACCCAGGCCCTGCAGCCCCCAGCACCACTCCCATTCCCCAGGCGTTCTCATTTGTTGACTTCTGTAACCGTAAAAGCCTTGGTTTCATGCATGTTAACATCAGAAGCCTCCTCCCTAAGTTTGTTTTATTCACTGCTTTAGCACACTCTGCCAACCCAGATGTCCTAGCCGTGTCTGAATTCTGGCTTAGGAAGGCCACCAAAAACCCTGAAATTTCCATCCCTAACTATAACATTTTCCGCCAAGATAGAACTTCCAAAGGGGGTGGAGTTGCAATCTACTGCAGAGATAGCCTGCAGAGATCTGTCATACTATCCACGTCTGTGCCCAAACAGTTCGAGCTTCTACTTTCAAAAATCCCTTTCCAGAAACAGGTTTCTCACCGTTGCCCCTTGCTATAGACCGCCCTCTGCCCCCAGCTGTGCTCTGGGCACCACATGTGAACTGATTGCCCCCCATCTATCTTCAGAGCTCATGCTGCTAGGTGACCTAAACTGGGACATGCTTAACACCCCGGCCGTCCTACAATCTAAGCTAGATGCCCTCAATCTCACACAAATTATCAAGGAACCCACCAGGTACAACCCTAAATCCGTAACCATGGGCACCCTCATAGATATCATCCTGACCAACTTGCCCTCTAAATACACCTCTGCTGTCTTCAACCAGGATCTCAGCGATCACTGCCTCATCGCCTGCGTGCGTAATGGGTCCGCGGTCAAAACGATCCCTAAAAGACTTCAGCGAGCAGGCCTTTCTAATCGACCGGGTATTCTGGAAGGACATTGACCTCATCCCATCAGTCGAGGATGCCTGGTTGCTCTTTAAAAGTGCTTTCCTCTCCATCTTAAATAAGCCCCTTTAACTAAGAACTAAGAACACATATAGTCCTTGTTTCACTCCAGACCTGACTGCCCTCGACCAGCACAAAAACATCCTTTGGCGTTCTGCACTAGCATCGAATAGTCCCCACGATATGCAACTTTTCATGGAAGTCAGGAACCAATATACACAGTAAGTAAGTAAAGCTAAGGCTAGCTTTTTCAAACAGAAATTTGCATCCTGTAGCACTAATTCCCAAACGTTTTTGGACACTGTAAAGTCCACGGAGAATAAGAGCACCTCCTCCCAGCTGCCCACTGCACTGAGGCTGGGAAACACTGTCACCACCGATAAATCAACGGTAATCGATCATTTCAATAA